>NC_057387.1:88545005-88809719 GCF_019320065.1 Cervus canadensis | reverse complement strand
AAAAAGAGACACAGAAATACAGAACAGACTTTTGAACTCTGTGGGAGAAGGTGAGGGTGGGATGTTTCAAAAGAACAGCATGTATACTATCTATGGTGAAACAGATCACCAGCCCAGGTGGGATGCATGAGACAAGTGCTCCGGCCTGGTGCACTGGGAAGACCCAGAGGAATCGGGTGGAGAGGGAGATGGGAGGGGGGATCGGGATGGGGAATAAGTGTAAATCTATGGCTGATTCATATCAATGTATGACAAAACCCACTGGAAAAAAATAAATAAATTAAAAAAAAAAAGAAGAAAACCACCCAAAGGTACTGGCTGCTCTGGATGGCCCCTTCTGGACATCACCATCCACCCACAACTGAAGTCAACTCAATGTTCGCAGAACACATGGGGCACATTCATGCCTCAGGGCCTTTTCACTAGCCCTTACCTCTGCCTGGCATGCACCTCCCTTACTTTTTTCAACACTTTGTTCAAATGCTGCCTTCTTAATGATTCACCCTGACCACTCAATTTAAAGCTGCCCTCCTGAACTGCTGAGACCTTTCAGTCAATTCTTTTTCCCACTGCACTTAACTATCTTCTAACACACTACTTCATTTATTAGGTTTATTTTCCAATAACCCCCACGAGAATGTAAGCCTCACGAGGACAGAGCGTTTTATCAGTTCACTGATGTAGCCGTAGTCTCTCTGCTCCAAATGCCCTAGCGCTTCTCTTCCTTCTCGCCAGGCCTCCGGGCTCGGTGCGGCCAGAGCATGCTCCTGCGTGCCCCGCAAGTCCTCGTGGAACCCAACCCACTCCTTACACACACACAGACACACACACGGCAGTCAGAGACCCACAGACACCCGCGTCCCCTTCCAGATCCCCTCAGAGGTCGCTGGCGTGACCCGTCAGTCCCCGTCCCTGAGGCCGGAGCCCCCACGTGTCCTTAAAGCCCTGCAGGCGGCGCTCACCGTCCGGGTCCTTCTCGCGGTAGCACTGGTAGTTGCACTCCACTTCCATGTTCTCCAGAAAGGACTTCACCTGTTCCTCGTCCTGAAAGTCCACCAAGCCGGCCATGGCTCTCGCTGGCCCAGTCAAAACCACGCCGCCGCTCTGACCCTGCCCGCGCCGCACGTCCTCCCGCCCCCGCGGTCACGTGAGCGGCGAAGGGGCGGGGCCTTGGAGGGGCGTGCCGCCAAGGTCCGCGTTCAGCCCTGAGCTGGGGAGGCGGAGCGTCCTGAGCTTTGGGCGGTCATTTGTTCTTACGGTGTTAGTCTTTGGCGGTCCCAAGTTTTCCTCTGGTCAGCCCACAGGTAAAGCCGGTAGCAGTCTTTCTGCAGCACTTTATATTTGTGCCAGCCGTGTGGTGTTAATGTTTCTCTGCCTGCGGTCATTTATCACATTCGTTAATTCTGTATTCCCTAAGCGTGCGTCACCACGTGCTTGGTTTTAGTATTACTATAGCTAAAGGAGTATGGTTACTGCCTTTAAAGAACTTGCGGCTTAGTAGGAAGAGCTTTGAATTTTGAGCACCTACTATGTCCCAGGTGTAGCTGGACAAACTAGTATTCATGAGTCTGTACAAGCACAATGAAAGGACTGATACATCTCTATTTTCCTCCCAGACCTACCCACTGCCTCCAACATGAATGGCTGAATGACCTAAGGAATGAATGGCTGTGGAAGATGATAACTAGAACACTGTAGCTGTACTGGTTGTAGTAATAAGGCCGTTACAATAAGGCTGTTGCAGTAGTTATAATAAGACTGTTAATACTTAGTGCTGAACTTTGTTCTAGATTCTATTCTAAGAGCTTGATAATAATTCTCTTTTAATTCTCATGGCACTCACTGTGACCTTGTGGTCACATTATTATCCTCATTTCACCAATTAAGAAGTGGAGGCATAGAGAGGTTAAGCAATTTGTCCAAGGTCACACAGGAAGTGAGTGTTGCTGTGCCGTAAATTTTTTTTAAAATAAAAGAATGCGATACAAGAGGGACATGTCAAAGATATGGAAAAGAGGAGAGGAACTTCAGCTGTTTTTTTTATTTTTCTCCTGCTCAGAATCATTGGTTTCATAAAGCCTAGACTGAAAGCTGTCCAAACATAGTTCCTATTCATCTTTGAGTCTCAGCCAGTCCCTGTCTAGAGCCTTCAGTGGAGCTCGATCCGAGGTTTCCCATCACCTATAGCTATTAATCTATCCCTAAAGCCATCTGAGAGTGGACTACTTCCGACCGCTTCCTTATTGAAGAGCAGCTTACTGCACATGGGAAATGTCTTTGAAATCCCAGTGTTGTTTTAAAAATTCATAGGATTTTTTTTTTTAAATTTGGCCACACCAGGCAGAGTGTGGACTCTTAGTTCCCCAACCAGAGATCGAACTTGTGCCGCATGCACTGGGAGTGCAAAGTCTTAACCATTGGACTACCAAGGAGATCCCAATATGATTTTACATTCAATTCCATAATACATCATTCATAGCATATCATATTCCAGTTGCTATGCCACGTTTACTAGTGGTTTCTCAAACCCCTGATCACCTTCAAAGATCTCTCAGTATAGACATGTACTGACCTTTGACTATGAGTTCACCTTCCTTCACCTGTCCTCCAAGGTCCTGCATAATCTTGACTAGAGCCTCATCTCCTGCCTCCCTTCCCTTATACCACACCCAGCTTTCTGTTCTCTGAATCCGTCCCAGGTCTGTATCCCTGTTTACTATTGCTCATGATGCTTTGACTACCCTTCTCAAATCAGAGAACTTCTCTGTAAAGTCTCTGATGCAACAACCATACATTCCCAAAGTAGATTTAGATGCTCCCACTTCAGTTTTTCATCCTGCTTGGTTTATTCTGATATAATGTAATAGGAAACGACTGGTATTGAGGGGCAGACAGATCTCAGTCAGAATCTATGTCCTATGTATACAAAACTGTGTCCTTGAGCTAGTTACATTTGTGAGCCTCATTCCTCATCTGTAAATGCAGATCCCCTGTATGGCTGTCAATAGAAGTAAAATTTCATATATGCAGTATGCTTGGCACAGTGCTTACCTCAGAATTGTTCCTGTTCTAGAAATGTTTGTTAAGTCCAAAAAGACATGAAAGTCTGTGTCCCCCCACGTAATGTGAGCTCTGTGTCCCTTGGGCTGGTCACAGAACCAAAAATAGAGCAGGGCTTGGTGAGGGTGATGTAGATAACCAAAGTCAGGGACTGGGTCACAAATATATAATGTGCTGTGCTGTGCTTAGTCGCTCAGTCGTGTCCGCCTCTTTGCGACTCAATGACCACAGCCTCCAGGCTCTCTGTCCATGGGATTCTTCAGGCAAGAATACTGGAGTGGTTTGCCATGCCCTCCTCCAGGGGATCTTCCCAACCCAAGGACTGAACCCAGGTTCTCCCACATTGCAGGTGGATTTTTTAATGTCTGAGCCACCAGGGAAGCCCAAACATGTAATACTTTTCCCTTAATCTTATTTGCAGAGTTGAACTGCATTGAAATGAGACAACCTGAGCAGCAGAGGGCGATAGACATTTGGGTAAAAGATGAAAGAGAGGCTAGGCCAAGTATGAAGTCATATTTTTAAAAGACTTTTAAGGTCATCAAAAGAGCAACCTGCTTCCTTTTTTCAGTCCTGTCCTTAGGTATGTAGTTTTATTCTCCTCTGTTCTTATAAATGTTTGCATTTACTTTGAAAAATTATTTATTTTAATTATTCAAGTGATTCATGAATATGTGCTAACTGCAAGTTAATCTCATGTTTTCCACCTAAAAACCCTTTTTGGTAAGCATGATATAGCTTGTAGACTGTTGCAAAGAAAAAGAAATTGAAGGCCTGAGAAGTTAAGTGATTTATCTTAAAACACACAGTCAGAGGATCAGGAGAAACCAGGCCTCTTGGAATCCTAGAAACCATCTCAGACCCTGTAGGAAAGAATTTAAGAGCATTATAGTACTCACTTCCTGACTATAAATTTAAATTCAACTACTAACATTAATTTTGAGTTTAAGTTCTTTAGAGATGTTATCTCTAAAGTACTAATTATCATTTACTTTTATTATATTATTTTTATTATAATTAATATGCTTATAATATCCCTGGTGGCTCAGACAGTAAAGAATCTGCCTGCAGTGTGAGAGACCCAGGTTCAATTCCTGGGTCAGGAAGATCCCCTGGAGAAGGAAATGGCAACCCACTCCAGTATTCTTGCCTGGAGAATCCCATGGACAGAGAAGGCTGGCAGGCTACAGTCCATGGGGTTGCAAAGAGTCGGACATGACTGAGCAACTAACACAACATGTTAGGCACGTCACACATCCTATCATATTTTTTTAATGTTCACAGATTCCTTTTTTTAAAGTTAATTTTTATTGGAATATAGTTGCTTTATAATGTTGTGTTAATTTCTACTGTACAGCAAAGTGAATGAGCTCTACATATACATATATCCCCTCTTTTTTCCTTCCCTTTTAGGTCACCTCAGAGCACTGAGTAGAGTTCCCTGTGCTATAGGATAGGTTCTCATTAGTCATCTATTTTATACATAGTATCAATAGCGTATGTATATCAATCCCAACCTCCCAAATTTCCCACCACCCTCCTTTTCCCCTTGATATCCATACATTTGTTCTCTACATCAGTGTCTCTACTTTTGCTTTACAAATAAGATCACCTATACCATTTTTCTAGAATCCACATATTTGTTAATATATGGTATTTGTTTTTCTCTTTCTGACTTATTTCATTTTGTATGACAGTCTCTAGGTCCATCCGCGTCTCTGCGAATAATCCAATTTCCTTCCTTTTTATAGCTGAGTATCTAATTTATTCTTTACAAAATTACACTTCATTTGTTCAACAAACATTCCCTGGATGTTTAATAATAACTAGGGCCCAAGGGGTGCAGAATTGAAGAAAGCAAGATTTCAACAAGAGCATACAATTTTTAGAAGATAAAAAGCACTTGTTAATAATTATATGGTGAAATGCTCCTCCTAATGATTAAAGGAAGGCAAAGTTAAAACAGTGGTATTTTTTAATCTTTAGATCAACAGAAATTGGCATCTTATATTTGTGAGGGTGCTGAGAAACCAGCATTCCCATACACTGCTGTTGGAAATAATAGATTGATACCTCCTCCTTAGAGATTAATTTGGTAATATCTATTAACATTTAAAATGTGCTTCAATATTTTTGGACGGTGGGAGAAAATATTTGCAAACCATCTAACAGCTGAGTAACTAAGCACACAGCACATCCCACAATAGACTTGTATCCAGAATATATAGACAGCACTCACAGCTCAACAATAAAAAGATAATTATTAAGAAATGGGAATAGAAACTTCTGTGGTAGTCCAGTGGCTTAGAGTCCAGTTTCCCAGTGCAGGGGGCCCAGTTTCAATCCCTGTTCGGGGAACTATTAATAGATCCCACATGCTGAAACTAAGCATTCCCATGCCAAATCTGGAAGATATCACATGTGGCAACTAAGACCCAGGGCAGACAAGTAAATAAATACATTTTTTTAAAGAAAGAAAATAGGCAATATATTTGAGTACACATTTCACCAAAGACATGGATGGGTAATGAGCACACAGAAAAACACCCAGCACAGGGAAATGCAAATAAAAATCTACAATGACATAACGCTATAAAATTACTAGAATGGCTATAATCAACAAGACAAATATATCAAGTGTTTACGAGGATATGAAAAAAGGCTAGAACTCTTATACATTTCTGGTCAGAATGTAAATGCTACAGTGACTTTGTCTTTTTTTTATTTGAATTTTATCTTGTAGTAAGTGGCACCCCACTCCAGTACTCTTGCCTGGAAAATCCCATGGATGGAGGAGCCTGGTAGGCTGCAGTCCATGGGGTCGCTAGGAGTCGGACACGACTGAGTGACTTCACTTTCACTTTTCACTTTCATGCATTGGAGAAGGAAATGGCAACCCACTGTAGGGTTCTTGCCTGGAGAATCCCAGGGATGGTGGAGCCTGGTGGGCTGCCGTCTATGGGGTCGCACAGAGTCGGACACGACTGAAGCGACTTAGCAGCAGCAGCAAGGACACTTAAAATGAGATCTACCCTCTTAGCAAATTTTTGAATGCAAATACATTATCATTGACTATAGGTACAATGTACAGTGTTGTACAGAAGATTTCCAAGAGCTTGTTAATCTTGCTTAAGTCAAACTTTGTCCCCTTGGTTAGTAGCTCCCAGTTTCCCCTTCTTTCTAGCCCCTTGCAACCATCATTCTTCTGTTTGAGTCTATGAATTTGACAATTTTAGATACGTCATGTAAGTGGAAATATGCAGTATTTGTCTTTCTATAACTAATTCATTTCACTTAGCATAATGTCCTGAAGTGTCATCCATGTCGTAGCATATTGCAGAATTTCCTTCTTCATTAAGGCTGAGTAGTATCCCATGTATATTTATTTGTTGTTGTTGTTGTTTGGTCACTAAGCTGTGTCCGACTCTTTGCAACCCCATGGACTGTAGCCCACCAGGCTCCTCTGTCCATGGGGTTTCCCAGGCAACGATATTGGAGTGGGTTGCCATTTCCTTCTCCAGGGGATCTTATATATTATATATATACTTTTATATATATCCACTCACCTGTCAATGACATTTAGTTGTTTCCACATCTTAGTTACTTACTGTTGTGGAACCAACCTAAAATCACTTATGTCAGGGAAAAAATGGAGATGGTCAATGCAAGCACATAAGGAAAACTTAAACTTACAGAAATTTACAGCTCTCAGAATTCAGCAGAATACACCACCCAATCTTCAAATGCCAAGTCTGTTCACACTGTTTCTAGACTTTTTTCCCCCCAACTCAGCTACCTTGATCCAAATAAGGAAGACCACGAGCCAACCAATTAGCTGAAAAAACCAAATAAGTTCCACGTTTATTCCACAGTCTGTGAGCAACTCAGAACTCATTGCTCCTTGTAGCCTTGAGTTTCCTGGCTTGCATATTGAAAGCCTTGCAATAAACTCATCTTTCTGCTGTTTTGTTTTCAGTATGTGGGGTTTGAATTTGTCAAAAACAAAATTCTGTGAATAGTAAAGCAATGAACACTGGGATACTAATATTTATTCAAGAGTCTGATTTCAGCTCTTTTGGATAAATGCCCAGGAGTGGGGACACTGGATTAAATGGTAATTTAATGTTTAAATTTTTGAGGAATCTCTATACTGTTTTCCATGGTAGCTGCACCATTTTGCATTCCCATCAACAGTGTGCAAGGAAAAAAAAGTGTGCAAGGATTCCCATTTCTCCACATCTTTGATATTGCTTATTGTCCTTTTATATATAGAGAGAGCTCTCCTGACAAATGTAAGGTAATAGCTCATTGTGATTCTTATTTGTATTTTCCTAATGATTAGACCTTTGAAACATCTTTTCATATGCCTGTCAACCATTTGCACATCTTATTTGGAGAAATGTCCATTCAAGTCCCTAGCTCATTTTTAGATCATGCTATTAGTTTTCTGCTATTGAGATATAGGAGTTCCCCACCTATCTGGAAGATTAGCCTTTTATCAGATATTTGGTCTGCAAACATTCCCTCCCATTCCATAGATTGCTTTTTCATTAAGCTGACTGTTTTCTTTGCTGTGCATATGCTTTTTATTTTGATGTAGTTCTACATGTTTATTTCTGTTTTTGTTGCCTGTACTTTTGGTGTTATTAAAATGTGCTTGCAGGGAATTCCCTGGTGGTCCCGTACTTAGGACTCAGCGCTTTCTCCGCCTGTCCCAGGAACTAAGAGTCCCCAAGCCATGTGGCCGGAAAAAAAAAAATTTGTTACATTTTTAACCTGGAAATTTACCTTCCAAAAATGTATCCTATAGCAATTCTTATGTAAACAAATAAATATTTACTGCAGTTTTTGTTGTTGCTGCTGCTGTTTTTGTAATAGAAGCAACACATATCCAAGAATAAGAGCTTTAACTACAAGGCAGACATTTAAAAAAAATGAAATAGGTCTTTTCACACCAACTTTGAAAATGTTCAAATATATTGTTAAGTGAAAAAGAAAGTTGTGTAAATGACTTAATTTTTGTTTAAAAAATAACCTGTATATTCATAGAAAAAAAAAAAAAAACCTGAGAGAAAATACACTGAATTGTTAATAGTTAACTATGCGCTGGGAAGAAGAGAATGCATAAGTAGTGCATGAGGAATGTCCAGTATTTATATTACATTTTTATTTTTGTAATAGTCCTATATTATTTTTGCAAGCAGACAACAATACAAGAAAATTTTAAGGGGATGATGTCTTTACTAGACATGTTCCCTTTTATGGGTCATTTCAGAGGTTTCATACCCGTTTTATAAACGAGGTTCTGAGAAATAAAGTGATTTCAAGGTCACAGAGCCCGCCAATTCTCCCTCAGAGGTCACTTGACAGTGAGCTGACAGGACCCGCCCGAGCAGAGAGACGGGACCAATCACGTTTGCTGTGAGGTCACTTTGAAGGCCTGGGATTGGTGCTAGTGGCTAACCGGAGCCAGCGGTCAGCAACCGGGGCAGCTGCGCGTGGCAGAAAGCTCCTGAGGGTGGCGGGAGGCCTGGGGGTTGGTCTGGGGGCACTAGTAGTCCGTGCCTCAGACTCGGATGGGCTAGCCGTGGAGCCACCCTGCCCCTCTGGCTGTGGCCAGTCAGGCCCCCACGCCCGTGCCCGCATGGTCTGCAGGCGTTCTCCCTGCATCTCTCCCACCGACCGCGGGGAAAGGCAGGTCTCAGCCCTGCTCAGACTCCTTTTCAGCAGCGGTGATTACACATCACAGTCTCCGTGTGACCTGCCTGATCTGGAGCCAGCACAAGCGATTAGACACAGGCTTCAGGCAACCTCTGCTTCCCTGCTTATCCTTGAACCTCCCGCGGCTATGCTGCTGAGCTGGAAAGACCCCTGCTTTATAGAGAAAAGGAGGGAGGGAGGTCCAGAGAGAGGAAGAGGTTTGGCCCAGAGCACACAGTGAGTTAACGACAGAACCATGGGCCCTTCCTTCAGGACAGCAAATTCAATGGTAACTTTTCCAACTTTATCTTCACCTCCTCCCAACAAACAGCCTCATTCTTCTCTGTCTCTGACTTCCTCTGTGTCTCAAGCCCATAAAACATTTGAAGCAGCAAGGTTTATCAAGAATGATAAAGACTTTAGAATCCCACACTTCCTGTAAGACCTTGAACTTATCTGCCCTTATTTTTTTCTCTGCTCTGGGATATTGTTCTCTACCTTATGAGAATAAATGAGAAATTGGGAGGCAGTTTGTTATAGAGTAGTAGTTTTCAAAGTATGATCCCTGGACCATTACCACTGGAATCACCCAGGAATTTGATAGAAGTGAATACTTTTCAACCCTACAACAGATCTCCTGAATCAGAAACTTCAGGGCCCAGCAATCTATGTCTCAACAAATTCTCCAAGTGATTCTGATGCATGCTAAAGTTTGAGAACCACTAGAATACAAAGGGTAAGACTACTGGGTTTGGAGTCAATTATCAGTTCTTCTCAAAGTGTCTTCATTCTGCCCAGTACTATTTGGGAGTCCTCAAGCAAAGCATGTCATCTACATGCTCTTTAGTTCACTTACCTGTGAAATGGAGGTAATGGTTCTATCTACATAACAGTGTTGTTTATTCATTTGTTCAACACATTTTTCTTTGAGTGACTATTATATGACAGTCACTCTTCTAGGTTCTACATATACAACAGTGAACAAAACAGACAAAAATCTCTTACCTCATGTAATGTACATTCTAATGAGACTTTTGAGGATTAATTAATATAATTATCATCATGTATAAGGCTTAGTATAACATGGGGACATATTAAGCATTCAGCAAGTGGAAGCTATTATAAATGATGGGAAAAGCACTTGGAAGGGATATTCTACTAGACTTGGAAATGTTCTTTTAGACTAAGTTGTGAACTAAGAAATGTATGATTCATGCCCAGGTCATCAAACTCTTACACAGGACTTAGTGCTGAGTAGGGCTTGGTAAATATTTGATGACTATATATACAAAAGTCAGGGATTAATGATCTCTCTCTTGTCTGAATGGCTTTCCTTTATAATCCTTTAGAGTTGACAGCTCACCAATAAGTCACACCCTCCATAAACCTTCCTCTCTTCCTGCATTTGCTTATTTCACTTGGTCCAGTTATTGAAAGGTAATTTTCTCCACATTAACATGTGTTATGGGTCTGAAATGTGGTTGTTGTATGATAAATCTATATAGAGTGAATGAATGGATGCCAGAGAAGCATAGAAATATACTGGAAATAGCACTGAAATAGGAATCAGAAGGCTTCTATTCTTTTTTTTTTTTTTTAGAAGGCTTCTATTCTAATTCCTGTTCTGCCTCTTCTATAGTGTTTGGTCTTAATTTAAGTCTGTTTTTTTTTCAGATCTCCAGTCTCTTAATCTGTAACATGGAATTTACAATCCCAATTCCACCACAATGCTGAAAGGAGATAGACTAACTTTGATACCTAAGTTTTAAGAATGTCTCACACAACCGTGAATGTGTGGTCTCCTTATCTTACTCCTCAAGCAGAATTGCTAAAAGCAGTAAAGGAGATAATGTATACCTTTTGCAAACCTTAAAACACTGTAAAAATTAGATACTATTTCAAATCAAATAATCCACAACCTATAGAATTTATAGTTTGGAAACATCTCCTTATCCTTGCAACTGAAAGGGTGATCTGGAGCCTTGGCACCACTTGAGATCTTCGTAGGAATGCAGACTCTTGAGCCCCACCCAAACCAACTAAACCAGCATCTTCATTTTAGCAACACCTGAAGAATCTGCCTGCAATGCAGGAGACTGGGGTTTGATCGCTGGGTCGGGAGGATCCCTTGGAGGAGGAAATGGCAACCCACTCTAGTATTCTTGCTGGGATAGTCCCGTGGACAGAGCAGCCTGGCAGATTTCAAGAGTCAGACACAGTTTATCGACCAAACCACCACCATCTAGTGATTCAAATGCACAGTGAAGTTTGAGAAGCACTGCTGTAACTCAGGGGCTTCCCAAGTGGCTCAGTGGTAAAGAATCTGCCTGCCAATGCAAGAAGCTCAAGAGATGCAGGTTAGATCCCTGATTGGGAAGATCCCCTGGAGGAGGAAATGGCAGCCTAATTCAGTATTCTTGCCTGGAAAGAATGAACAGGGACTGTAGGGTTTGTAGGGCTATAGTTCATGGGGTTGCAAAGAGTCAGACATGACTGAGTACGCACACGTGCTGTCAATCAGACTTATAGGACATAAGCATTGAAAAGATTTGAAGATCATCTTCAACTCTCTCATTTTACAGATGAGTACACTGGAGCCCTGCAATGAAAGGGACTTGTCTTTCTAAAACTGTGTCACCCACACCTCACATTGCAAACCAGTGGTTTCACATTGCCCACATCCTTAGCTCAGCATCATCTGGCTGCTGCTGACTACTCCCCATACAGACTAGACAAACCAATCACTCTGACCCCTATTCCTCTGCTCTAAAGTCTTTGGGCTATTTTCTCTATGTGGGCTACTCTTTCTACTTCACTCCAGGCTCTTGGCACCAGCTCAGACTATGATAGCCCACAGCTCTCATTTAGGACACTTATCTAACCTTTACTGTTGACAGCGGACATGGTTAGCCAGCTGAGGTCTCCTCTGCCTCCTGAAGCACTGTGGTCATTATCTGTCCTTACAGTACTTATTTTACCAGACTGTGAGCTCCTTAAGGATTGAAACCAGGGTTCAGGTCGCAACACAGAGTCAGACACCTTGTAAGAGCTCAGTTTATCCCAATGTGACTAGTGTTCTCTAGCATGTCTTCCAGGTCCAACTTTCTACATTTTTCAACTGTGAAACCCCAGAGAGCAGGGACTTGATATTCCTTCTCTTTCTGTCTCACTCATGAGAGTCAGTGCGCAGTAGGCACTGACCGCCACCCAGGCTGACTTGTTCAGCTGTTGGTGACAGTAGACATTCCCATGATGTGCCCCTCAGAGTGGTTCATTGCAGCGTGTTCAGAGGAGTCCAAGTGACGCAGCAGGGTGCAACACCAAGGGTAGGGAAGGGATTAGCCTCCAGAATAAATCATTTCAACTCTAGGCTGAGATCTAGTGCCTTCTAAAAATGCTCACAAGAAAAGGGAATCCTCCTACTGTGGTGGGAATGTAAGTTGGTGCAGCCACTATGGAAAACAGAATAGAGTTTCCTTAGAAGACTAAAAATAAAGTTACCATATGATCCAGCAATCCCACTCCTAGGCATGTATCTGGTGAAAACTATAATTTAAAAATATACATGCACCCAAAACTTCATAGTACTGCTATGTACAATATCCAAGACAGGGAAGCAACCTAAATGTCCATCTACAGATAAATGGATTAAGAAGATGTAGTATATTTACACAATGGAATATTACTCGGTCATAAAAAAGAATGAAATCTTGCCATTTGCAGCAACATGGGTGTACCTGGAGATTATCAGACTAAATGAAGTAAGTCAGAAAGACAAATACCATATAATATAACTTATATATGGAATCTAAAATACTACATAAATGAACATATTTTTGAAATAGAAACAGACTGACAGACATAGAAAAACTTATAGTTACTAAAAGGGACAGGGGATGATAAAAGGATAAATTGGGAGTTTGGGATTAGCAGATACAAACTATTATATATAAAATAGATAAACAACAAGGTCCTACTGTTTGGCACAGGGAACTATATTCAATATCTTCTAATAAACAATAATGGAAAAAGATACAAAAAAGAATATGTACATGTATATATAACTAAATCACTTTTCTGTATACTAGAAACTAACACAACATTATAAATAAACTATACTTCAATTTAAAAACTAAAATAAAAATTTTAATGTACAGGATAAAATTATGTACTTTGCAAAATATTTTAAAAGTGTTCACAAGATTCCAAGCTGTGTCCCAAAAGTCAATTCCTGAGGCTTCCCATCTCTATACAAGAACTGATACAAGTAGGTGCTCAGTACATGTTGATGAATGAATAAATGATTGACTGGGTAAATTGTTGTGGATTTCTAAATGCAACCAAATGCTTTCAAAAAAAGCAGTTGTGGGAATTCCCTGGTGGTCCAGTGGTTAGGAGTCTGCACTTTCACTTCTGAGGTCTTGTGTTCAATCTCTGGTGGGGGAACTAAGATACCACAAGCCACATGGTTCCACCAAAAAAAAAAAAAAAGAGAAAGAGGCAGTTGTGCAGGGGAGAGTTATAAGCAGATGTCACATAGCATTAATGATGGACTGTTTAAGTACTTTACCTTTGCCCACAGTTCAGTTCAGTTCAGTCGCTCAGTCGTGTCCGACTCTTTGCGACCCCATGAACCGCAGCACGCCAGGCCTCCCTGTCCATCACCAACTCCTGGAGTCCACCCAAACCCATGTCCATCGAGTCGGTGATGCCATCCAGCCAGCTCACCCTCTGTCGTCCCCTTCTCCTCCTGCCCCCAATCCCTCCCAGCATCAGGGTCTTTTCCAGCGAGTCAGCTCTCCGCATGCCCTGTGCGATCTGACTCAGCCTGCCTTGCCAGCTTTGTCCCTTCCCCTCCCATACATACAGTTTTTGCCTCGTCCCCAAAGATCTGTAGCCCCTAAACATGTCATCTGCTTTCATGTTCCAGTGCCTTCACACACATGTTTTCCTATACCTAGAGTCCTTTCTCTTCCCCTCTTAATTTAGGGAACTCTTATTTGTCTTTCAAAGACCTGGTTAAGTGGTACCTCTCCTGAGAAGCCTGCTCTGACTGCACAACTGGGCTAGATGCCTCTTCCTTGCTCTGGTAGGTGCCTAGATCCTTTTCATGAGTACTGATCATATTCTTTTGCTGTTGTCTACCTTCCCCACCCCCCTCAAAGATCTGAGCACCTTGAGGACAGAGACTAGGTCTTGTTTATTACTGTGTCCTCAGTGTCCAGTATATGACATGACAGAAAGGAGAGACATTTATTGGGCACAAGAGTTATCATTAGTCAGGACCTTTGTCGCCCATAGAATTCCAGGCTTAAGAAGAGCTTTGCAGGGACTTCCTTTTGCAGGGACTTCCCTCGTGGTCCAGTGGTTAAGAATCTGCCTTGTAATGCAGGGACACAGGTTTGATCCCTGGTTGGGGAACTTAGATCCCATATGCCATGGGGCAACTACACCAGCATGCTGTAACTACTGAAGCCAGCGTGATGCAGAACCCATGTTCCACAACTAGAGTCCACACACCACAATGAAAGATCCAGCATGACACAACGAAGATCCTGCATGTGGCAACTACACCCAACTTCACCAAATAAACCAATATTAAAAAAAAAACAAACGCAAACAAAAGACCCGAAGAGACCTCAACCTTAACTCCAAGTTTGTAAGTTAAGAGTACTTGTTTTAATGTTAACATTTGGCAGAAACCAACAAAACACTATAAAGCAACTATTTTTCAATTAAAAATAAATTAAATTAAAAAAAATGAGTATGTTTTGAAAAAAGAAAGAAGAGCTTTGAAAAGCCTCATTTAATATTTGTTGATGAATAAATTATTTACACGCATATGAAAAGAGCTGGGACAGTGAATAGTAAATGACAGGCAAGGATGCCTGGGGAAGCAGAATTTTACCACCAGCACCATCACTACCACCCCCCGCAAGTCCATAGTAGATGAATGAGTAGGAGGACATTGACAGATGACCCTCTACGGAAGGGCACACTGGTGACAAGATCCCAACAAGTGACTTGGTGACAAGTCTGACTGGAATGACTATTCCAAACTAGCTGCTTTTTCCTTTCTCCTACCCAACCCTGACAGAGAGTTACAGAAGAGTTAATGAGAAGAAAATGTCATTTGGATCAGTTACCAGACCTGAGAATCAAGTTAGTTTTACAACCTAGGGAAATCCACTCCTCTAAGCTTCAGTTTCCTCATTGTAAGAAGAAATAGTAATATCTAGCTTACAGAATTGGCAGGAAGATTTTATAATAATAGTTAATACATATATAACATATATCATTGCAAGTCCTATTATAATACATATATATTATTGCATATTATATATGTATGTATACATATGTGAATAGTAACTAAATTAATCCTCACTAGAACTCTATAAGGTAAGCACAATTTTCATGTCAATTTTATAAATAAAGAAACTGAGACACAAATAACTTTGATATGTTACTCACTTCCCTGATGATCCAGTGGCCAAGACTTCGTGTTCCCAATGTTGGAGGCCCAGATTCGACCTCTGGTCAGGGAATCAGATCTCACATACCACAATGAAGACTGAAGATCCCGTATGCTGTGCAAATAAATATTTTTCTAAAAAAGAAAGAAATGTCACATAGCTTTTCCAAGATCATATAGCTGGAAAGTGTGGAGCAGGGAGTGAAACCCAAGCATATTGGTTTGCTCCAGAGCCTTTAATCTTAGCAAGATCCTAACAAGTACTATATTCTGCCTCTTAAGATAATTATGTGAGAGTGAAGATGTCTGGCTCATAATAGTACATAAGAAACAATGACAGTAAGTAAAGTAACCCACGACCTGAGATGGCATAAAATGGATTAATATTAAGAGGTGCAATATTACCTTATTACTCTTTAAAAATGTCTTTTTTTAAAAAATTTTTTTATTAGTTGGAGGCTAATTACTTCACAACATTTCAGTGGGTTTTGTCATACATTGATATGAATCAGCCATAGATTTACACTTATTCCCCATCCCGATCCCCCCTCCCACCTCCCTCTCCACCCGATTGCTCTGGGTCTTCCCAGTGCACCAGGCCCGAGCACTTGTCTCATGCATCCCACCTGGGCTGGTGATCTGTTTCACCATAGATAGTATACATGCTTTCTTTGAAACATCCCACCCTCACCTTCTCTCCCACAGAGTTCAAAAGTCTGTTCTGTACTTCTGTGTCTCTTTTTCTGTTTTGCATATAGGGTTATCATTACCATCTTTCTAATTCCATATATATGTGTTAGTATGCTGTAATGTTCTTTATCTTTCTGGCTTACTTCACTCTGTATAATGGCTCCAGTTTCATCCATCTCATTAGAACTGATTCAAATGAATTCTTTTTAATGGCTGAGTAATATTCCATGGTGTATAAGTACCACAGCTTCCTTATCCATTCATCTGCTGATGGGCATCTAGGTTGCTTCCATGTCCTGGCTATTATAAACAGTGCTGCGATGAACATTGGGGTGCACGTGTCTCTTTCAGATCTGGTTTCCTCAGTGTGTATGCCCAGAAGTGGGATTGCTAAAAATATGGAACGCTTCACGAATTTGCGTGTCATCCTTGCGCAGGGGCCATGCTAATCTTCTCTGTATCATTCCAATTTTAGTATATGTGCTGCCGAAGCGAGCACTAAAAATGTCTTATCTTTAAACTATTACATACTCCTGTGATTGGAAGACTGTTTTCTGCTTGAACAATCTGGGCTATTTTAAGATGCCCTAAAGGTAGGCTGGCTTTACCTTCTCCTGAGGAACTGAAACAAGTTCTTAGCACTTCAGCCAGAGAACTTTTGAGGGGCTTGAAGATCTCATGAAATTAATTCCTCCAGTCAGGCCCTGAAGACAGAGACAAATTGAATCCAGTCAATGCTCTCAAGGAACTCACAACTAAATTGGGGAGACAAACAAAAGAGATCATCTCAACATAACACTGTTATATTGGAGGGAAGCTCATAAAGGACATCTAACTTAATTACGGACAGAGTGATCAGGGAAGACCTTTCAAGAGAAGGAGACACATGAAGTCTAGTATCAAAGGGCAAGTGAGACATTTGAAGACATCAAGAAGGGGTTTCTTGGTAAAGGGGATGCTATGAACAAATGAATGGGGGCTTGAAATAGCCCTGTATATTCCAAGAACCACAGAACTGTAGTTCACTATGGCTAGAGCAGAGCTGGAGTCATGGAATGGTAATGCCAGAGGCAGAGGCTAGACGGGGAAATGCCTCAGTTGTCAAATTAAAGGGTTTGGCCCTAATCTTACAGGTGATGTAGAGCCATTGACTCAAGTCCCAAACAAAAATATAATATGGTTTAAAAGATAATCTTGGTAGCAAAGGTGGGTTAAATTAGAGGTTTAAGACTAGAGATAGCTTTTAAGCACATGAAAAGATACTCAGTATCATTAGTCATTAGAGAAATGCAAATTAAAGCCATAATGGATATCATCTCACACCCACTGGGGTGCCCATAATAAAAAAAAGATGAACAACAACAAGTGTTGACAAGGATGTGGAGAATTTGGAACCCTTGTACATTGCTGGTAGGATTTTAAAATGGTGCAGCTGCTTTGGAAAACAGTTTGGCATGTCATCAAAAGTTAAATGTAGAGTTCCATATGACCCAGTAATTCTACTTCTAGTTATATACTCAAGAGAAATGAAGACATACATTCACATAAAAACATTTACATGCAGTTTTATAGCAGCATTATTCATAATAGCCAAAAAATGGAAACAATCCAAATATTCATCAGCTGATGAATAAACAGGATATGGTACATCCATATGGAATACATAATGGAATATTGTTCAGCCATAAAAGGGTATAAAGTCCTGATACATGCTACAACATAGATAAGCCTTGAAAACATAATGCTAAGAGGGAAAAGCCAAACACAAAGGGCCACATAGCATATAATTCCATTTATGTGAAATGTCCAGAATAGCCAAGTTCATAGAGATATAGATTAGTGGTTGCCAGGGGCTGGGGGTAGGAAGGAATGAGGAGTGACTGCTATTGAGTACACCTTTATGTGTCGCTTCAGTTGTGTCCGACTCTTTGCGACCCTATGGACTATATAGCCTGCCAGGTTCCTCTGTCCACGGGGTTCTCCAGACAGCCATGCTGGAGTGGGGTGCCATGCCCTCCTCCAGGGGATCTTCCCAACCCAGGGATCTAACCTGCGTCTCTTACATCTCCTGAATTGGCAGGAGGATTCTTTATCAGTAGTGCCATCCTGGAAGCCCTCCTATTGAGTACAGGTCTCTGGAATTAGTGGTGATGGTGGTACAAGATTTTGAGTATACTAAAAACCACTGACTTGTATTAAAAAAGTGTAAGCTTTATGACATGTGAATTATATATATGTATAGAGCCTGGTGGCAGAGTGACAAGTGAGGTTACTGAAATGGCCTAAGCAGCAGACTTCAAACAGGGGAATCCACACCCTTGGAAGTTCATGAAGAATTTCCGGGGGCCACACAGGCATAAATAATTTCCATATCTCTAACTTTTATGTGTCCATTCTTTTCTAAAACTAATCTGCCTGATAATGTGCTTTTTATTTCTCCTCTTTCACAGTAACTTTTCTCTCATCTTCAAAGGAAAGATATGCCACTGATGAATCTTGACTATCACTATGAAAGTATTGAAGTGAAGTGAAAGTCACTCAGTCATGTTCGACTCTTTGTGACCCCAAGGGCTATATGGTCCATGAAATTTTCCAGGCCAGAATACTGGAGTGGGTAGCCTTTCCCTTCTCCAAGAGATCTTTCCAACTCAGGTCTCCCGCATTGCAAGCAGATTCTTTACCAGCTGAGCCACAAGGGAAGCCTAAGAATACTGGAGTGGATAGCCTATCCCTTCTCCAGTGGATCTTCCTGACCCAGGAATTGAACTGGGGTCTTCTGCATTGCAGGTGGATTTTTTTACCAACTGAGCTAACAGGGAAATCCCAATGAAAGTACTGCCCTGGGCTAAAAATATCTGGACCATCACTGAAAGGATAATTTGAATGTTCTGGACTTCTGATGACAGCAAAGCAAGAGTGTTCAGTAAGCAATGATTAAACTGATAATAAAAATGTAGATGTCAAATTAAAAATGTATAAGGAGGGCCATAGTGTATCAAAATTCTTCTAATGGGTTCCAAAGGATAAAGTCTAGAATTAGCTTTACCTTAGGATCACCAGGTTGCTTAACATTCAAAACTCTAGTCTTGTGGTACCTTCAGATAATGGAACATTATTTAGCACTAAAAGAAATGAGTCAGTAAGTCACAAAAAGACATGGAGGAAATGTAATACTTAGCACTTTCATCAAGTAAAAGAAACCAACCTAAAAAGCCTACATATGCCATATGATTCTAACTATACAACATTCTGGAAAAGGCAAAACTGTGGAGACAGTAGAAAGATAAGTGGTTGTCAGGGTTAGAGAGAGAGAGGGATAAATAGAGCACAGAGGATTTTTAGGGCAGTGAAACTTCATACATCTAATTATATATTTGTCCAGATCTTTAAAAATAAACTCATTTTTGGGCATCTGCTCCTGAGATAGAGAACACAAAAAGGGAAATAAGTTTTTAGGAAAGATAGGGAGTTACTTTTTGAGCCTGAGGTTATGAGATATTAGTGGGATATCCAAGTGGAGTCTGTATTTGCCATTAGATGTAGAGGCCTGGAGCTTGGGAGGAAGATTTAGAATAAAAATTTTGGACTCATCAGAATAGAGGGCTGGCCTCTCTCCTTGCCTGCATGAAGCCATTGGAGAGTTTGTCACCATTCAAGAAAAGCATAGAGAATACAAAGATAAAGAGATTGTGATGCATGGACAGGGTGTTTTTAGACTTCACATATGAAGGAATTTTGAGTTTGACAAGGTTCAGGGTGCAGCCATAGAGTGCAGGGTGCAGTCAGTCTAATGACTGATGTGGAAAGGGGAGTCATTAGAACTGAGGAAGTCAAGGAATAGAGAGGCCAGAGGGCAGGATGGGTCACTAAGGTGAATGTTGAAGTCATCCAAGTTACTGTAGGATTGCACCAGCCTAGTGGCTCTTTTGGAGAAGGCAATGGCAACCCACTCCAGTCCTCTTGCCTGGAAAATCCCATGGACGGAGGAGCCTGGTAGGCTGCAGTCCATGGGGTCGCTACGAGTCAGACACGACTGAGTGACTTCACTTTCACTTTTCACTTTCATGTATTGGAAAAAGAAATGGCAACCCACTCCGGTGTTCTTGCCTGGAGAATCCCACCTGGTGGGCTGCCTTCTCTGGGGTCGCACAGAGTCGGACATGACTGAAGCGACTTAGCGGCATCAGCAGTGGCTCTTTAACTTTAGTGTGGATCAGAATAAGTTGGCAGCCTTGATAAAACATAGATTTCTGGGCCCCATATCCAGAATTTCTGATTTAGTTTGTCTTGATGGCCCAAGAATTTGCATTTATAATAAGTTCCCAGATGAGGCTGATACTGGTGGTCTGGGGACCACATTTGGACAATTACTGCAATAGAATGAGGACTGAGGACTGAGGACTGAGTCAGGTGTCAAGGCTTTCTATGAATGTGTTTAGTTGGTGAGAGTAACGAAGAGGGGGCGATACCAATCCTAAACAGTTGAACGAAACTCTCTGTGCATTGTTCCTTTTTAATTAAGACAAGACAAGAGGATACTTAACTGGTTTTTAATCCACATTTCTCTTCTCTGGAGATGTATTTCTGATTCCACAGTCAGAAGTTCTCACCAATTTCCCCACAAGTGCTCAGAGCCACCATGTAAAGAGGATTTCTCATATATTAATACACTCTAATTTTTCAGAGTGTCCTGGCCCATTAAATATCACCTTGCTAGGTAAGTTCTGAGCTACAATGTTAGAACTGGTAGAGGGGACTTGGGGGCCACCCTTCCAGGCCATTTAACCCTTAGGACATTTTATAGATGATCACAGATCATCTAACCTAGATCCCTAACCATCTAGATCCCTAACCCCAGAGAGAGAGATTTGCCCAAGGCCTCAGTATCTCAGGGTTCCAAGGTTCCTTAAAAGTATCAAATCCCACCTCCCCAGTGTCTGGAAAGCAGCCCTTCTGACTCCTGGCGCAGTGCTCCTCAGTCTCATCCTGAGGTATACTTGTGTTTCAGCAGTGCAGAGAGCTATAAAATCCTGCTGTTTTTCTACTCAAATCACTCTTATTTGCCTTCTAGCATCTTACAGAAGATACTAGGAAGGAGAGACTTCCCTGGTGGCTCAGCAGTAAAGAATCCACCTGCAATGCAGGAAACACAGGTGATGCAGTTTTGATCCCTGGGTGGAGAAGATCCCCTGGAGGAGGAAATGGCAACCTACTCTAGTATTCTTGCCTGGAGAATCCCATGGACAGAGGAGCCTGGTGGGCTACAGTCCATAGGGTCCCAAAAAGTTGGACACTACTGAAGCGACTTCATACGTACACACACACTATGAAGCAAGGATAGAGTGAGAAAGTAATTTTCCCAGTGCCTTCCTAGACTAGTATCATCAGCATCTCCTGGGAACATGCTAATGGCACAAAATCTTGAGCCCTCACCCAGACCTAATGGATCAGAAATTCTGGGGGAGACACCTAGCAATCTGCTTTAAAAGATGCTCCAGTTGATTCTGATAGACACTAATGTTTACAATGGGTTATAGTGAAAAAACAATTTCACATTAGAAAGACCTCCTGTTCACCAGGTCCTTCCTATCCTAGAGAGAAATTCCAATTCTCTCCAAGGCAATGAGGTAGTGGAATTGATTGTGGGGTCAGCATTAGTTCTTACACGACTGACTTGAGGGGTTTCCTATCTCTGAGGCTGTGTTTTCTCATCTATTAAATGGAATAGTCACCTTTTTTGTCAGCCACAGGGGATTGTTGGGAGGCTTGAATGTGAAGCTTGCTGATAAACTGCTTTCTAAAACACTGCTGTGACTTTGTAAGAGATTGCTAGAGTTAATATTTGGATTGCTACTTTCAGCCTGAAAAAAAAAAAGTCCCTTTGATACTGCCTGGCTCTACGCAGAGCAGCCAACCCAGTGACTAGGGTGGACTTCTCTTAATAGAGAATGCTTATCGGAAACTTCTGCTCTAAGTCTTGGGTTCTGATGAGTAGTTGGAATGGAGCTCGGCACCTCATGCTCAAGAGAAACCAGCTGAAATTACATCATACTAAGTTTGTTTTCTCTCATATTAAATTGGTAAGGAGGACTTTGTGCTTATTTCTAACTGGGAGTCTTTTTCATTATCCGACAGAGTAGTACAGAAGACAATAGACCTTTAGAATGGTCCCCTCCCTTAAGGCTTCAGGGCACTGACTAGTAAAAAATAACACGAAATCTTGCCTTAGAAAAATAAGTGAGTTGTATTGACATTCTTATTCCTTTGCTTTTGTCTTTTCCCATTTAACTTTCTTGAACTGCTGACTTTCAAAATTAGGAGAAAATTGAACAATCATTAAAATTTGTTTTAAAACTCATTATTAGAACTCCCATCTATTATATCCCAACATTTTGTCTATCAGCCCCTTTCTTTGGTGACCAAGAGTTTACTATGTCACAAATACATGGCCCATTCCATGTGAGATAGTTTTTGCTCTTAGAATGTTCTCTTCTTTTTTGAGCTAAAACTCTACCTTGCAAAAGTTTCCTATTCTCTCTTTGCCTCCAGCTTATCCTTCTAGAGCAAAATGGAACAAATCGATATTCTCCTCATAATAATAATAATAATAACAGCTATTTAAGAATAAGAGAATCTTCCAAATTCTGTAAACAATTGATTTTCTAGAGAAATAAAATATCATAAACCTTGAAAACCTTCGATTCAACCTTGATTATAGCTACAGACCAAAGGCCACAAGCTTCAATAGCAGGAATTTTTAAAGGATACAAGTGTTTTTGAGAGGATGATGCACTCACTGAATTAACCATTAACTTCTGTTTACATAGATAAGAGGAAAGAATAGTGTATACTTTTTTTTTTTAGAATAGTGTATACTTATATGCCATTTATCATTGAATTTAAGTTAAATTTAAGTTGAATTCAGTTAGTCTGAATCTTTTCTCATGAAGTTGAATTTCTGTGTTTATAAAAGGAGCCCACTTTCCCAATAACATCAAAAGGTTTATTTTCATAGTTCCAAAAACTCTATAAATTACTCTTTATCATCCTGAGATTATGAGTTGCCATAGGAAACTATGTTTGTTGTAAAGTATTATATTTGTTCACTTTAAGTCATAAACTCTGTTTGCCAAAGGAGGTTGATTATATTCACCAAACATGATGAGTAACTATTAATCTAGTTCTGATTAAGTCAACAATAATAAGAGTATACAGAATCTCTTATAACAGGGACATTATAAAGTCATTACTTGTGGAAAAAATAGTTTTAATTGTAAAATGAATAAACAGCTCTAAATCAGTTTTATTTACTTACTTTTAGAAAAGGTAACACATCTTTATGATTAAAAAGTCAAAAGGCTAGTCTGTGAAGGCTACCTGTCTCCTGCCATCTAGTTGTTTTCCCTAGCAGCAATCAGACAATCGATGATGTCTATTTCTGTTAAATTCTTCCAGGGATATTTTCTGCAAATATAAGCACTCATGAATACATATTACTACCCTCACTTCTTACAGCAACACTAGTATGCAATATACATTTTTAGCACCTTGCTTTTTCACTTAACAGTAGATCTTGAAGATTATTTGAAGAACTCTCTTATTCTTTTTTATGGCTGCCTGGTAAACTTGGTAGGAATATACTACTACTGTGTTTAACCGGTGTATTAATAAACTGTGTATTAATGTTTATGAATAAACATTTGTTTCCACACTTCTGCTATTACAAACAAAATTTGTACACATGCTTGAGTGTATGCATAGATTAAATTTTTAAAAGTAGAAGAAATTCCCTGGCAGTCCACTAATTAGGGGACTTTCCCAGTGGCTCAACAGTAAAGAATCTGCCTGCAATGCAGGAGACATGGGTTTGATCCCTGGGTGGGGAAGATCCCCTGGAGGAAGGCATGGCACTCCATATTTTTGCCTGGAGAATCCCATGGACAGAGGAGCCTGAAGGGCTATGGTCCACTGGGTCGCAAAGAGGCAGACACTACCGTATCGACTGAGCACACACGCACGCACCAGTGATTAGGACTCTGCATTTCCACTGCAGGGGTCACGGGTTGGATCCCTGGTGGGGGAAGTAAGACCCTGTATGCCATGTCACCAGAAATAAATAACTAAAAATTTTAAAAAATTAATAATAAAAAAGTCCTTGTGACTTAAACATTCTGAACAATTTTTTTAGAGGTAGAATTGCTGGGTCCAAGGGAATAGTAATTTAAAAATTTGATAAATACCGTCACCAAGGGACTTTCCTGGTGGACCAGTGGCTAGCATGCTCCCAATTCAGGGGGCACTGGTTCGACCCCTGGTTGAGGGAACTGGGTTTCACACGCTGCAACTAAAGATTCTGCATCTGCAAGTGAGACCTGGAGTCACCAAACAAATAAATAAATACTTTTTAAAAATACCACTACTGAACTGTCCTCCGTGAAAGTTGTTTGAATTTACATTCCCACCAACAAAATATGAGAGTACCTGTTAAAACCACCACTACCACCACCACACAGTCTTATGAGTCTTATAGATCCTTGTCAATCTGATAGGTAAAAAATAATATTCCAAAAAAAATTCTAATTTGCATTTCTCTTGTTCTGGGCAACAGTGAGCATTTAAGAGCCGTTGCTATTAATATTTCTTTTTCTGTGACTATTAGTTCACTTCTTTGCACTTTTTCCTCTTGCATTTTGGTTCTTATAGATTTAATCTTTTTATATAAATATGACAATCACCCATTTTCTTATGATACAAACTGCAAATACATACATATGTATATATATAGCCATTTTCATCTCACTCTTCTTATGGTGGTTTTGCAGTACAGATAATTTTTATTTCCACATAGTTGTATTTATCCATCTTTTATAGCATCTACATTTTGTTTTATACTTTAAAAGATATTCCTTACTTTGAGATTATAAAAACTGCCACAGTCCCTTCAAAAACATTTTGGTTTCTTTTCTTTCCTTTTTAAAATCGTTGATATATTTTAAATTTCTCCTGAATAGTGAGGTGTAGATCCAAGTTAAATTTTTCTAAATGGCTGTCCATTTATTCTAACACCAAAAATAGTGCCACTTTTTTTTTTTTTTTACTGACTTGAAATTTTACCTTTATCATACAAAATTATCAAGTATATTTGGATGTACTTTTGGACTTTCTGTTCTATTTCATTGAATAGAGGTCAATTGTGGCTCCACTCTTCGTTGATGGCAGAGTCCTGATTTTTTTATGGTGATTTTCCACCACTACCATTGGTTTCTTTTCTTTCCTTTTTAAAATCATTGATATATTTTAAATATATTTAAAATTCGGTCCTCAGGGAAGGTGATCCTCAGATCAAATACAGACAATAAATCATTATTGGTCTAAGCTAATACTAGTGGCCTTATTTCTTTTTTAAAATATTTATTTATTTACTTGGCTGCTTTGGGTCTTAGTTTCAGCATGTGGGATCTAGTTCCTTGACCAGGTATCGAATCCAGGTCCCCTACACTGGGAGCTTGGAGTCTTATCCACTACACCACCTCGGAAGTCCCTCCCTTTTCTGTTTGTTGGTTTATGCATGGCCAGTAGACTTCAGAAGAACCATACTGAATGGCTACTAGGAATAATAAAAATCTATTAGACATACAAAGGGGGATGTTTACAAGTTGGCAATTGGACATATAAGTCTGAAATTCAGAAAAGAGGTCTGGAAATGGAGGTGTCCTTTGGGGGATTATCACTACTTAGATTGTATTTTTAAAAAATGTGATAGGATAAGATTATCAAGGAGTGTTTATAAATGGAAAAGGCAAGAGGTCAAAGTATTGAGCCCTGGGGCACTGCAGTATTTAGAGGTCAGAGAAACGTGGAGAGATGAAGAGCAGCCAGTAAGGCAGAAGAAGAACCAAGGGAATGGAGTGTCATGTGGGCAAGGAGGAGGAATTGATTAGCTAAGTCTACTGCTCTTGGTATGTCAAGTAACAATGACCATTGATTTTTGTGAGTAAATGGATGTCACGGGTGTCTCTTGACAAGAGCATTTCAGTGGAGTGGTGGAGGTGAAAGCTCAACTGGACAGAGTCCCGTAGGAGATGGGAGAAAGGAAGTGAAGACAGTATAGTACTGGCCACCTTTATGAGACATTTTGCTGTGAAAAAGAGCAGAGAAATGGGGTAATAGTTGGGGGGTCAAGCCCAGTCAAGAGGGTTTTTGTTTTGTTTCAAGATGGAAGAAATAAATTTATTTTGGTATGTCAATGGGAAAGAAAAACCATGATGTAGATGAGGAGAACTGCTGGATAGATGACTTAAAGAAAGTGAAACAGTAGCACAGTAGCACTGTCCCACTCAAAGTGTGATCTGTGTACTAGTGATGGCCCACAAAAGTTTGTCACCAGTTTGTGACAGAAATTGAGAGTACATATTTAGAAACTTTTATAACAATTTGACAGAAACATTTCATGTCTATTGGATCTAATAACAGCAACAAAAAAAATCTGACCTGGAGTGGTCAAATTCGTAGACAGAAAGTAACATGGTGGTTGTTATGATCTGAGGTGAGGAGGAAATGAAGAGTTATTGTTTAAAGAGTACAGAGTTTTGGTTTTACAGGATGACAAGAACTCTGGAGCTGGATGATGGTTATGGTAGAACAGTAATGTGAAGGGATTTAATGCCACTGAACTCTATACTTAAGAGTGGTTGGGAGGGTTAAAAAAACTATATCTGGGCTTGCATTTTTATATGTCTGTTTTTAAATTTTAATTTTTATATTAATTAATTTTTATCATATTTTATAAAAATATAGGTTTATGGCTAATTGGGGGGAGAAAACAAGTCTTTTTGCACAGATAGTGTGAGAAGAATTGAGGAGGGTTTGACCTTAGCTAAAAGGTAAATAGTTCCTTTTAGTAAGCAAAGGAAGGCAGAGTATAACAGCACAGTCAGGAGCATAGCAGAGGTATAGGTAGGTTGGAGGTCATGGCGGTGGTGGGAACCTAGAGAATTGTTTTTTGCTTGCTTCATCTTCACAGTAAATTGGAAATGAAATCATCAGGTAAGTGAGAAGCTTTGGAAGTTTGAAGAGAGATTTTTGACATAGTCACCCAGTGGGGAGGGGGAGTGATGGAACTGGAGAAATGTAGTAGGAGAGTCAAGAATTAAGGGCTTATTTGACAATGATATCGAATTGTAGGTGGAGGTCAGTCAGTAGGATTTCAGATTTTTCTCCACTCTATCCCATTTTGCTGCAGGTTTAGGATTAAAGTTTCCTCAGGTGAGTATAGGGAACAGAAAGAATTAGAGAAATGAAGGTGAATACCTAGGAAAGATTTTCATAACGGACGTAGAAGCTAAGCTGTTCATGAAAAGAAATGAGGATACAGGATAGTGTGAAGAACAGTGAAAAATGTATTAGGACAGCGGATTCTGAGTCTTGGTAGACTTGATCAATTTTGGAGCTGGGTATTAGAAGTGAGCTAGAAAGGAAGGTGGTTGATGTGGGAGAGTTGATGATTAAAATTGAGATTATATTAATAGATTTCAGCACAAGCTGGAATCAAGATTTCAGGGAGAAATATCAATAACCTCAGATATGCAGATGACACCAGCCTTATTGCAGAAAGCAAAGAACTAAAGAGCCTCTTGATGAAAGTGAAAGTGGAGAGTGAAAAAGTTGGCTTAAAACTCAACATTCAGAAAACTAAGATCATGGCATCTAGTCCCATCACTTCATGGCAAATAGATGGAAAGCAATGGAAACAGTGACAGGCTTTCTTTTCTTGGGCTCCAAAATCACTGCAGATGGTGACTGTAGCCATGAAATTATAAGACACTTGCTCCTTGGAAGAAAAGTTATGACCAACCTAGACAGCATATTAAAAAGTAGGAAAAAAAAAAAAAAAAAGTAGAGACATTACTTTGCTAACAAAGGTCCATCTAGTCAAAGCTATAGTTTTTCCAGTAGTCATGTATGGATATGAGAGCTGGACTAAAGAAAGCTGAGCACTGAAGAATTGATGCTTTTGAACTGTGGTGTTGGAGAAGACTCTTCAGAGTCCCTTGGACTTCAAGGAGATCCAACCAGTCCATCCTAAAGGAAATCAGTCCTGAATAGTCATTGGAAGGACTGATGTTAAAGCTGAAACGCCAATACAATGGCCACCTGATGAGAAGCACTGACTCATTGGAAGGAACCCTGATGCTGGGAAAGATTGAAGGCGGGAGGAGAAGGCGGGAGGAAAAGGCGGGAGGATGAGATGGCTGGATGGGATCTTCAACTCAAAGGGCATGAGTCTGAGTAAACTCCGGGAGTTGGTGATGGACAGGGAAGCCTGGCGTGCTGCAGTCCATGGGGTCGCCAAAGTAGGACACGACTGAACGACTGAACTGAACTGAACTACAGTTATTGGAAATAAGAACAAAAGTATGAGCAGGGAAATGAAAAGCTGAGGCAAGGGTGGTCCCTAGTGGAGAAGACCATGAGAAGTTATGCCATTGGAGGTATCATCTAAAATAAATGAAGTGATCAAGAATTATGATAATGGTAATTAATGGCAATGAACCAGAAGCACAGCGGTCTGTAGGTTACCGAAACGAGTGACTGCTCTAGTCTCCTGTTAGGACGTATATTTAAGGTTTTTAGTTTTAAAGCTCTGGTTATTTGAGGAAGTGCAGCTCCTTAAAAGGCCTGGGAGAGCGAAAAGCCACAGAACCGGAGCTGTGCGGTAGCTTTTGTCGGGACTCCTCCGCCGAGACTGCGCAGTGAGCGCGGAGGCGGGGCCAATCGTGGGCTCGCGGGCGAGGGCGGGGCCTTGGGGGCGGAGTCTGAGCTCCGGGTTGGGCTGCGGCTGCGGCTGCTGCACTTCCAGCTTTTGAGGCCAGGAGGCCGAGGCCTGGGCCAAGCCCGGAGCCGCCGCTCGTCGGAGCCTCCTGGAGCCCCCGCGCAGGCTCAGCCTGGGGGCGGGCTCAGGCCCGGCCCGCCGCGGAACCCAGGACAGAGGCTGCATGCCCGAGGACCAGGCCGGCGCAGCCATGGTAAGAGAGCGAGGCCTGCCTGAGCCGCGGCCGCCCGCCACCCTGGCCCCCGCGGGCCTGCCCTCCCCAACTCTGATGCCCCGTCTGCTCCTGCCTCTACCTCCCTTCCTTGTTACCTACGCCTAACTGATCCGCTCCTTCTTCCCCTTGTTTCCCGGCCACCTGCTGGGGTAACACCCCTCCCCCCCGCCCACCGTCAAGCCCCCCCCCCCGCGTCTCTCTCCACTCGGTGACACCCCCCCTTTTTTTAATCACCCCCCAGTGACAGCCTCTTTCGCGTTCCCCTTTGCCTCCCCCTTCTCGTCCTTTAATCCGACCTTCTTTTCTCCTCTATGGTTTTGCCTTGTTCTATCTTTTGGGATCTCTACACCTTCCTTCTGTTTCCTCCCTCCTTTTTGCTCCTGCTCTTTGCTCTTGCTGCTTGCCCCCTTTCACCATTTTATCTCCTCTCCGTATCCTTTCTCCCCTTCGTCCTCCACCATCCACATTTCCTCTCCCCCTTATTGGATGTCCTCTCTTCCGCGCTCTTACAGCTGTCCCCATTTCCTTCTACGGGATTCAAGGGTCTAAGCAGGAACAATTTGAGGGCGGTTGCTTCCCAGGAGCTGTTGGGCGGGCAGATAGGGAGTCGGAGGCTTTCTTCTTTCTTTTCTTTTTTGTCGAGGGAAGGGGGTAGATTAGAGAGAGCCTGCAAGCCTGATTATCTAATGTCATTGCAAAAACTGAGTGATAGTGTGTTTTGGAGCGGCGGAGTGAGACGTGGGGTGCGGGCCGGCGTGCATACTATGGCCTTATAAGATATCTAGCTTTTTGATAGAAGTAACTTAAAATGTTTTAAATTGAATATTTATTTTGAGCATCTTTTAATGTGGGAAGTATAGTTTGGGAAATTTAAAAATATTTATTTACAGGTTTTTTTGTCACTCAGAACAAATGGTTTGTTTTTGTTTGGAGACTGAGACTAGGGCATCTGGAGATGGAAAATCAGCTTGGCAGTCAGTTTGTGACAGTCTCCTTAGTACCTCTATTATCTTGATTTGTTTAACCCTCTCTGCTTTTAGTTGGGAGAGCCTTACATTTTCAGATTTTCTCTCTCCTTCCTGTTTGAAGCTTCAGTGGGTCTTTCATTGAATTGGGTTACACATGGTTTGCAGTTCATTTGGTTAATCCGTTGCTCCAGCATATGTAGCAATCTAAATTTTGGTCTCTGGGAGGAATAAGACATTCTAGTCAAAACTAAGTCCTGGTAATTATGTTCTCCTAGGAGGACAGTCAATTTCTGTTTTCTCCCCTGATTTTTGAGGAGTGGTTCAAAGTTACTTAATCTGTAAACTTTCTCTAACTCACTGACTCTGCATTTTTAGGTGGTCATTCTCCAGTGTCTGCCTGCACAACAATCCTTCACATTCACAACCCATCACACTGCTATTGTATGTTAATCTGTTTCTTCCCCTGAAATGTGAGTTCTACACAGTTACTGTGCCTTACTCCTGTTATTCCCAGTGCCCAGGCCAAGTAGGTGCTTGAATGATTTCACTTTATGGTCCCATTTTTCCTGTCTGACACATGTGTTCTTGAACTGAAATTTGAGAAAACTAGTGGACTACTCAGAAAGAGTGAGTCTGAGATTCTTATTTTTGGTGCAGAAAGGAAATTTATTAAGATGTGACCTTTTCAGACTAAAGAGCTGTCCCAACAAATACACCAAGTGGCTAGATTTTTGAAAGTGTTAGCCTTCCCACAGAGAGTGAATGTATGAGTAGAGAGGGAGAAGTTATAAACTCCTTTTTGGGTGTTTAGGATCCAGGTGTGCCATTTGAGCTGGGCTTGAAAAGTGAATAGGCTTTATATAGATCATTTTGGGTAGGGGAAGAATGTTGTGAATGTGAGTAGAAAGTAATGAGGATGTATTGTAGGTAGTAGAATTACTTTTATGCGGCATGAAGAATGCAGGAATGAGGATGTGTAGTAGGAAATGAGACTAGAATTAGATATATGAGACATGGTTATGGTTTAGACTTTGTCTCCAACTAACTGGATTTTTCCTTGTTAAAATACATACACACTGTGTAAAAGTATATGTATGGGAGAGTTGAAGAGAAGGCAAAATTTTAGCTTATTATTAGCTAAAAATTATTTGTAGAGGCTACTTAAAAATTTCCTTGTGTCGTAGGTGTAATAGGCACTCAATAAACCAGATAGAACCAAATATTAAAATGCTTTGTGTTTTATATTTTTCAAAATTTTTATTGTTAGGTTGTGTTTTGAATAGTTGATGTGTCTAAGACAGGGGTTCTCAAGTTTTATCATGAATCAGAATTTCCTGGAGGGCTTGTGGTCTGCCACTTCTAGAGTTTGACTTATTAAGTCTGGAGTAGGACTTGAGAGTTTGCATTTCTAACAAGTACCATGTCATGCTGGTGTTCCTGATCTATAAGCCACATTTTTGAGAACCACTGGTTTAAGATGTAGTCCTTTTTATTCATCTAACAGTTTTTGGACTGCCATTGACTGTTGACATTGAGGATATTGCAAGTAATAAAACAGATGTGGTCTCTGCTTTTTTGTATGTTTTGTCTGTAGACAGTATAGCATCAAGCAAAAAGAGTAATTATAAATGTGAAGAGTGCTAAAAAAGGAAAAGTGGCAGGATCATGATATGGGAAAGTTAGGGATGGCTTCCCAGAGGGTCTTACTTTTAGGAGAAACCTAAGGGACTAAATGACAGGAGTTGAGTTGTGTTGTGGAAAACCTGTTTAGAAGGAATAGCATATGTGAATGACCTCGTGCTGTCTGTTGTCTGCTTAACTGCATATCCTGGAGTTCTCAGCTCAAGGAAGTCAGGGAAACCCCAACCCCCCAGCCTACGCATCAAAACAAAACAAAAACACTGCTAAGTCACACACTTCCATTGTGTTAGTCTCTTTGATAGAATACACATCAATTGTAATTTTATATTTCTTGCTATGATTTTTCAGTTAATATCTGTCTCTACCTTCAGACTATAAAAATCATTGATACAGAAGTGACTTGACTAGCTTCTAAGGGCCAGGTGGTGGTCTAGGCATTGTGGTTAAAGTGGTTTAAAAAAAAAAAAAGACAATAAACAAATATATTATGAGAATAGTCGTAAATGCTAAGAAGAAATAAATCAGGGTAAGGTATAAAATTAAATATATTTGTGTGTGGAATTATTTCAAATGATATCGTTAGGCAGCAGCATTAATAGCTGCTATTTACTGAAAATGACTGTGTATAAGACCTGTTTTGTGTCTCATTCTTTAACACCTACATAGCGTCTGATGCATAATATGTGCTTAATAAATATTTGTTGAATGGGTGGCTGACTTTGGGAAGGATCAGAAAGTCAGGTAGACTTTGTTGAGAAAGACCGTTCTAGTCGGAGTTTTACCTTTTGAGGGTTTATTGGATAAGAGTTTGAGATGGAAAGCCATTCTTGGCAAAGGGACTGACTTGAGCATAGAAGCTGAAAGCGAAGGAGGTGTGATGTATGTGGGGAAATGTCTGCCAATGGGTTTGATCCCTGGTCCTGGAAGATCCCACATGCCGCAGAGCAACTAAGCCCGTACACCCTAACTGTTAAGCCTGTGCTCTAAAGCCCGGAAGCTGAAACGCTGAAGCCCACAAGCCCTAGAGCCTGTGCTCCACACAAGAGAAGCCACGACAATGAGAAGCCTACGCGCTGGCAACTAGAGAGTAGCCCCTGCTTGCTGCAACTAGAGAAAAATAAAAGCCCTTGCAGCAACAAAGACCCACATATTCAAAAATAAAAATAAATTAATTTAAAAAAATACTTAAGAACTGACATTTAACCTTAAATTAGGAATTCTTGCTTTTTTGTATTTTAAAAATCAGTAGGTCTTTTCTTAAAAATTAATTTTTATTTGACTATAGTTGATTTACAATATTGTGTTAGTTTCCGCTGTACAGCAGAGTTATCAGTTATACATACACATATATCCACTCTTTTTTAGATTCCTTTCCCATATAGTTCCCTGTGCTATCCAGTAAGTCCTTATTAGTTAACTATTTTTTTTTTTATTAGTTAACTATTTTTTATATATATATAGTAGTGTGTATGTCAGTCCTAATCTCCCAATTTACCCCTCCCCCTTTCCCTGATGGTAACCATCATTGTTTTCAGTATCTGTGACTCTATTTCTGTTTTATAAATAAGTTAATATATACCATTTTTTAAGATTACTTGAGCACTATCATATGAAATTTGTCTTTCTCTGTCTGACTTATTTCCCTCAGTATGACAATCTCTAGGTCCAGCCATGTTGCTGCAAATGGCATTATTTAGTTATTTTTTTATGGTTGAGTAATATTGCTTTGCATATATATATAATACATATTGTATGTGTATTGTACATAGAAAGATATAAAAATATCTTCTTTATTCATCTGTTCTTGGACATTTAGGTTGCTTCCATGTTCTAGCTATTGTAAATAGTGCTGCAGTGAACACTGGGGGGCATGTACCCTTTTGAATTATAGTTTTCTCCAACTATATGCCCAAGAGTGAGATTGTTGGATTATATGGCAACACTATTTTTAGTTTTTTAAGGAACCTCCAGTCTGTTTTCTATAATGGCTGCACAAATTTACATTCCCACCAACAGTGTAGGAGGGTTTCCTTTTCTTTACACCCTTTCCAACATTTATTGTTTGTAGATTTTTTGATGGTGGCTAGTCTGATTGGTGTGAGATGATACCTCATTGTGGTTTTGATTTGCATTTCTCTAATAATTAGTGATGTACATCTTTTCATGTGCTTTTTGGCCATCTGTGTGTCTTGTTTGGAGAAATGTATGTTTAGATCGTCCATCCGTTTTTTGATTAGATTGTTTGATTTTTTTTTTTAATATTGAGCTGCCTGAGCTCTTTGTATATTTTGGAGGTTAATCCTTTGTCAGTTATTTTATTTTGCTTTTGGTTTCTTTGGTTGTGCAAAAGCTTTTAAGTTTAATTAGGTCCTATTTGCTTGTTTTTGTTTTGATTTTCATTACTCTGGGTGGTGGATAAGTAAAAATTAGTAGGTTTTTCTAATTTTTCAATTTTTTTTCTAAATGACAAAATAAAAAGAATGCTTCCAGGCTGCTGCTTACAAGCTTGCCTCCACAAATAAAACATTGGAAGTGTGGATATTGCAGTAGTGCTTAGTCACTTAGTTGTGTCCGACTCTCTTGCAACTGTGTGGACTGTAGCCCTCAAGGCTCCTCTATCCATGAGATTCTCCAGGCAAGAATACTAGAATAGGTTGCCATTTCCTTCTCCAGGGGATCTTCCTGACCCAGGGATCGAGCCCAGGTCTTCTGCATTGTAGATGGATTCTTTACCATCTGAGCCACCAGGAAGTGTGGTTACTTTACTTCTAATAATGAAAATCCAAATTGGATAGAATTATCATCACATTTCTTTTTTTAATACTTAAGAATACTGAGATGTCTTGATGTACCATTTAAGAGTCCTGATAAGATAAATGCACTCATTTACTCCTATTTTGTCATTGCAATTATGTTTCCTGTCTTTCTTTCACCAACAGTTCATTATAAGAATAAAAATAATTTAAAATTACTGTGTTGTTCAGTGTGTAACAATTGAGTGTCTGTAATATGATGAGCTAGTTTCCTAATTTCCGCTAATTCACACATGTTCAGTAGATCAATTTTTGGATACTCTCAAACTATTCTGTTTTCAAAGGAGAATATTTTAAGTAATTTTTTCATTACATGGTAGAAAAAAAATACACAAATCAGTGTCTATTTGTGTATAACTGAGTCACTTTGCTATACAGCAGAGATTGGTACAACCCGGTAAATCAACTATACTTCAATTAAAAAAAAAACTTAAAAAAGTACCAAGCAAAATATCAACGTTGAATTTAATGATTGAGTCATCCTTGAATTAGGAAATTTTGACTGGAACCCTACTTTTTTCATAGGTTCTAAAGCTAACCCTTAAAAACACACAACCAATAAGTAGCAGAAATAGTCATTATTTGCAGTGGAATAAAAGATATTTTTAATGCTAGTAATTAATAGAGGAAAATGTTAAGACAAAGTTCTTGAATGCTGGGACATTTATTTACAGAGCATGATCTCACACATTTAGTGAGCACACAGTATCAGATGATGTACTAATTAATCTTCACAATTCCATGAGGTTGATGATGTTTTCTCATGGCACAGTTAAGAAAACTGAGACTTAGAGAAATCAGGCGATTATGGTCATATACCGAATAAGTGACTGAACAGGATTCAAGCACAGGTTTGTCTGACCCCTCAGTCTGTGCTATTTCAAACACCTTCCCTGGACTCTGAGATTTTCAGAGTCTAAACTAAATTCAAGCATTTAAAATATTTGTACTGTTGTTTCCATTTTAAAAGTAATTTAATATTGAGAGAAAATTGGTCAACGAGTGTGTATAATTTTATGGTTCTTGATCTGTCTTGCCAAGTCGCTTTTTGCAGAGCATTTGTAGAGTGTCAGATGTTGGTGGCTTTCTGTCTTTAGCATTTAGATACCTTTTTCATGTTGAAAAGCTTGAGACACATGACAGGAATATACTTTGAGAACACAGTAATTAGGGGGAAAAGCCCCAAAGGCGGGTGGAAATCATTATTCTAACAGCATCTGTTGGGCATTGAAAGTGTACATTTCAAGATATTGTGTACAGAGTGTACTTGGAATGCATGTAAATTTGTGGATTCTTCATTCCACATAAGAAACCTATAGTTTAGGGCCCACTAGTTTACAGTGGTCTTACAGGGCTGCTGCAGCCACACAGATGGTACTGCACAACACAGATAGCAACTGTACCTGTGGCCAGCAGTGGGTCTACAGTTATCTGTATCCTGTGTGCTTGGCAGTGTAAATCACATAGTGGGAGTCCAGCAAATAGTTCTGTGCAGTATACGAGCATTCTTAAGATCTAATTCTTTAATGAGCTAATCATTTTATGAGAAAAAGTCCTTGCATTTTATGTTCAGTCATACTGAGCACACATACTGTTTATCATGCCTCTAGTTTTGCTTAGACTCTTCCTTTAGCCTGGAATGCTGTCTGCTTGACTATTTAACTTTCAAGTTCCCTTTGAGCCCTGCCTCCTTTGTGAAGCCTTCATTTACCCGCAGGTAGCCTTGGGCTCCTCCTTTTCTTATGCCTCGTTGTACATTACATGTGCTTTGGATACGGGAATTACTTTATGGTGCTAGTATTTTTAATGAGGCTGGCTGTCTCCCCAGATTATGAACTCTCTGAGGGTAAGTACAGTATTGTGTTTTTTCAGCTTTATGTCTTAAACAGTTGGTATAATTCCTGAGACTGAAAGAGTGTGTGTTCTTTGTAGAGAATTGCATAAGGTAAGATGTGAGTCATGAAAAAGGGGGAAATAGATGAACACTTTGTACAGGTCCTCTGAGGAGGGAAAAAGAGTTTTGATGGGTAAGAAATTTTGGGTCAGGTAGTTTCTCTTACTAGCATAAGTAGTAGTTTTGACCCGGGATAAATGTTTCTGTCGAGAGTGTTCATCAGGAAGAGCTGGGAAAGAAGCCAGATGATTTTGAGATGAATTGCAAAGCACTATCCCTTGTATACATTTGCAAATTATTTGTCTATAGTTTGTAGAGGTATCCTTCCAAAGAATAGAATATTTGAATACAGATAGTAAAGAATCAGTTACTGGTAAATGTAGAGGAGTAGTTAAATTATTTAAACATTTTGTTAACTGTATAAAGATCTTTTTTCTTTTTTCGTATCGCCAGTTCTCCCTTGTATGAACACTTTGCTTAGCTCTCAAAAGCATCTTCATGCATGTTCAATGTCATAGTCTCCTTTTCTAAGGGCATTTTTAAAAAAGTTTCAGTGCTCTTGGTTATGTAATATCAGTTATTTTCTTTCCATAGGCCTTGTGACCTTTGGCAAGTCATTTCACTTCTCTGTGCCTCCAATTTTAAATCTCTAAAGTGAAAAGGTTATATTAAATCCTCTCTCTGTGACCTCTTAACCCCTGTTAAAAAATGTAGTAAGATTCTAACATGTTAAAGGTAAATATTTTAGTTAAGTAGGTACATTATATTACCTGTAGTGGCAGACTGCTTTAATAGGTTTTAATTTCGGGTGAACCTGAGCTCTTACCTCCATTAATATACTATCCAACTTTTCACAGCAGAAACCCTTCTTTCAATTATGTTAATATTTCCATAGTATGTTAGTATTTTAAAGGCATTTTCATACACATCCCATTTATTCCTCAGTGCCATTTTGTGAGGTAGTCAAGATAGAGGTTTAGCAGATAAGAAAACTGAGAAGCTAATTTCTTTACCTAAGGTCACACAGCTACTAAATAGCAGAGCTGGGACTAATGGCAAGCCCAGCGCTCTTTCCATTATTAACCCAGCTTCTCTGTTTACCATATTATATTTCAAAACTAATGCTAGTAGTTAAGAGGAAATAATGCTAAAGGATCTCTTTGAGTTAGTGATTGCTATGAACTGCTCATCTGCTAAGTGACTGCTGACCTGAATTTTTGTTCTGTTTCATGGAATAGCTTTATTACATGAGCTAAGATGGAAGGGAAGGGGATTTATTTACCTTTGCAAGTCTTGACCTTTTGTAGATTCAAATCTAGCTTCTTGCCCTTTAACACAGAACCCTTTGCCACACTGGCCAAGCCTTGAAGTGATACATGCAAGAAGCTTGCCTTCAGTTCAGTTCAGTCGCTCAGTCGTGTCCAATGCTTTGTGACCCCATGAACCACAGCACTCCAGGCCTCCCTGTCCATTGCCAACTCCTGGAGTTTACCCAAACTCATGTCCATTGAGTTGGTGATGCCATCCAACCATCCCATCCCCTGTTGTCCCCTTCTCCTCCTGCCTTCAATCTTTCCGAGCATCAGGGTCTTTTCAGATGAGTCAGCTCTTCACATCAGGTGGCCAAAGTACTGGAGTTTCAGCTTCAACATCAGTCCTTCCAGTGAACACCCAGGACTGATCTCCTTTAGGATGGACTGGTTGGATCTCCTTGCAGTCCAAGGGACTCTCAAGAGTCTTCTCCAACACCACAGTTCAAAAGCATCAATTCTTTGGTGCTCAGCTTTCTTTATAGTCCAACTCTCACATCCATACATGACTACTGGAAAAACCATAGCCTTGACTAGACAGACCTTTGTTGACAAAGTAATGTCTCTGCTTTTTAATATGCTGTCTAGGTTGGTCATACCTGCAACTTTATTTGGTGTCTAGGGATCTCTGAAGAGTAGTTGGTGGTTTTTGCTTGTTTTGTTTTTTTTCTTGCCATACTGCACATCATGTGACCAGGGATCGAACCCATGTTCCCTGCAGTGAAAGCATGGAATCCTAACCATTGGACTGCCAGGGAATTCCCTAGTTGGTATTTTTTAAAAAAGAAAATAACTCCCCTCAGTCCATGCCAAATAATTGAAAGTATCTGTACCCTTGAGAACAATATACCTGTGCCTTTATTACTAGCACAAGGGGGGAAAACTCCATAAATTAAAAAGAGATATCCCATAGAGTACTACTAAAACGAGGAGTCAAAGATTGTTTCAATATCTTGAAGTGTCTTATATCCATGAAGTCAAATGACACTGTCTGCTTTTCAATCCCATTGTTTAATTTTATTGCTAGACTTGGGACTTAATATTTCTCTCTGAACATATGGTCTCTTTCTCTAGGGGCAAATAAATACTTTAAACACACCTAACAATAAGTTTGCGTTGACTGTTCATTTACTCATTCAATAAACATTTAGTGCCTATCTGTTAGACATTCTTGTTGGCACTGGGAATATAGCAGTGAACAAAACATAGTGTTTGTTTTATGGAGTTTGCATTGTATAGTAATAGCTAACAATTATTGAGCATTTATGGCTTCCTTGGTGGCTCAGATGGTAAAGAATCTGCCTGCAGTGTGGGAGACCCAGGTTTGATCCCTGGGTCGAGAAGATCCCCTGGAGAAGGAAATGGCAGCCCACTCCAGTATTCTTGCCTGGAGCATTTCATGGACAGAGGAGCCTGGCGGGCTACAGTCCATGGGATCACAAAGTGTTGGACACAACTGATTGACTAACACACACACACACACACACACACTCTGAGCATTTAATATATGCCAGTCACTGTTCTAAGTGCCGTACACCTAAAATTTATTTATGACAACAATCCTGTGATGTAGGTGCTGTTATTGTGTGTTTTTATAGATCAGGAAACTGAGGTACAGGGAGATTAAGTCCTCATGCCTAAAGTTACATCGTTTTGTAAGTGGTAGAGCTGGCATTTTAATCCAGGCAGTCTTACTTCCAAACCCACACTTTTCACCGCAGTATTTATTGCATAGTCCCTCAGAGAGACGTCAGTAAAAAATTTATTTCTAATACTGAAATTGTCAAGTTTGTGATCTTTGTAGTCACCTGGTTATTGGCCCAATCTTTAGGAAAAAGTCATCTGGGGATATAGAAAAACCAAACCACTATCAGAGCCTTTGTTTTCTATTGGATGATCTGTCAGTCCTAGGAACATTTCAGGTAGGAGATAAGATCTTGAACCTGATTCATGAATCAGAACCGAGACAACTACATGAAGCCAGGACCCTAACACCTAACATCACGCCATTGGTGAAAACATAGAGTAAAAAATATCTGCCTCATGGTGTAGGGAAACAAAGGAGCTTACTTGTCTTGACATGGTCTCTGGATGGGAATAGTCTCTCTCTCTCGAGAATTTACAGTCATGAACTTTCTGCCTTATGTGTCTGAAACTTGAACTTATATAACTTGTGCAAGATCATGGCTATTAAGTAGGAAGGGAACATTTACTGAGTAATTACTCTGCCAGGCATTGTGCTGGGGGCTTTAAAAACAGTTTCTCACTTCATCCTGACAATAGCACCATGAGATAAGTACTAATATTATCCCCATTTTACAAAGGATAGGACAGAGGATCAGAAAAGCTAAATAATTTGCAGTGTAACACCACTGAATTCAAATCCAGGTCACGTATTCTTCCTACTAAGCACAGGGTCTCTGGAAACATCATTTCATTTTTGTGCCTCAGCTTCCTTAACTGTGAAATGAAATTTGTAATATTTTTCCTTTTACTTCATAAGGTTATTATAAGTATCAAATAATATAAAGAATGTGAACTTGATTTTTTTGCTGTTAGATACTATTCCTGGTATCATCCATAAAGTGTATTTTTCCTTTTAATTAATTAATCAAAAGGGAGACCTCATTATTTAATAGTTTTGAAGTCCACAAGGTCTGTCTTGAGGAGTTAAGGCAGTCTTATTATTTTTTGTATCAGATGTTTCCTGAAGTAGTTTCTTGAGGAGAAATAAAATTAATTCTGAGATAAGTTGTCATCTAGTAGCTTACTAATTCATTCAACAAGTAAGTTATCTGATGCATTTTTTGGACTTTAGGTCCTAAGTGTAAAAGATGCCTGATGGATGAGGACTTCATTTTTTATCACTCTAGCAGCAGTGGAAGCCCCAGTCTCCTCCAGCAGTAGATTACAGTTGGAGTATGTAGTCAATTCCCAATGTTCCCCATGTCCCCACTTGCTAGAAATGGATAGACCACTGCTCAGAATGCTGAAATGCTTCTTTGACCCTGGTGACATAGTAACAGAGTGAAGCTTTTACATATAGAAAACAAACCAACCAACAAATTATATAACTAACTCATGGGGAAGTGACTGAGTATGCCTCTAGCTGAATATTGCATAGATGACTAAATACATCAAGAAAGGAGAATATAAGAAAGAAAATTAAAAAATTAGGAAGATTAAAAGAAAGCCATGAGAAGGTTAGGAAGAACTGATGAGTATCAGTGTGTGATTCCTCAAAGACTCTTTAGGAAGAAGTCTGTTCTTTTGTCTTATACTTGGAAGTGTTGCAAATCTCCTACTACATACGTACAAATATAGCTTATTGTATTTCCCATAATTTGGAAGAGAGATTTGTAATCAGTGCTTCAGCATTGTTGTATTGAGGTGGTGGTATTTTTTTTTTATTGTTACTAGTTTTGTGTCTTAATTAAAAATTATCATTGATTTAATCTAGTGTGTGGTTATATATATATGTATTTGTACTAATAGAACTTTTGACATAAAAATTCCCAGATTTAGACTTTGACAGTGTTTTGTAACTTGAGTAGGAAACATCCATTTTTCTCGGTGAAGCAAATGTCTGTAAGATTCCCTTGTAGTGATAATTTTAATATGGTTTTGCATTGGAACTTGGGAACCAGGAGGGATGGATAGGCTATGAGGTCTTTTTGCCCCACTTATGTGGATCTTAGACAAAAAGCATTTGAGAACTATTAACTTTCCTTGAATTTGTAGTCTTGAGAGGGAGACGGCCATCTAAACAAGTAAAAGTTATACAGTGGGTAATTGTAATAGAACTGTATAGAGAATGTCATGTGATTATATCACTTGTATTTTGGGATATGAGGAACAGCTTCATGGAGCAGTGGACATGTGTCCTGGCTGTTGTAGTGTCGGAAGGAATTTGATAGCTGAGAGGTGGAGAAGGGCACTCTAAGGAGAGAGGACATCATGTATTAAGAAAGGGAGGCATGACCGACTACCTCTGGTAACATTCCTTCTCTGAACCTCAGCTTCTTCAACAAAGATAATCTCTTTTCTCCTTACTTCATAGAATCATAATGATTGTTTTCAAAAGACTTCATATTTATTTATTTATTTAAAATTGTTTTTAATTGCACTGGGTCTTCATTGTTGCACACAGGCGTTCTCTAGTTGTGGTGAGCAGGGGTTACTCTCTAGTTGCAGCATGCGGGCTTTTCATTGCAGTGGCTTCTCTTGTTGCAGAGCACGGGCTCTAGGTGCTCAGGGGCTCAGTACTGTGGCTCGTGGGCTCTAGAGCGCAAGCTTGGTAGTTGCGACACATGGATTTAGTTGCTCTGCAGCATGTGGGATCGTCCCAGACCAGGGATTAATCTGGTGTCCTGTGCATTGCAAGGTAGATCCTTAACCACTGGACTACCGCTGGACTACTGAAAAGACACCATAAATTGAAGAGTTAGACGGCTGTTAAATGATGAAGGTGTGGACCTACATCTTGGCTTTTGTAGTGCGAACTGTTAGTCTCTTTATTACTTTTTTTCCCTTTTCCTCATTTGAAAGCCTTCTGTGTCTCCCCTAGGTAGTGTCATCTCAATACCTCTCCTAACTTCCGTTCAGTCCAGTTGTTCTTTATTTTTGTTGTTTTTTTTCTTTTGTTGTTCCTTCAAGATTCTGGTTTGTGGCGTCTAAAGACAGGAGCAGAAGAGAAGATACATGTTTATATACCTAGCTTTAATAGCAGGAAAAATTCTTTAATTGTTTATGTATAACTATTTAAGCTCTGATCCTTGTTGTTTAGCCTCAGAGCAGTGTCATAATCTATGGAACACAATCCTTCAGCCAAAAAGTCATTTAGTAATAACTCAGAGTCTTTATTTGCAATATTTTTGGACACCTGAAATAGAACAGAGTTCACAGATATACTTCTTAAAATTCCCTTTTTATTTCCTATTTCCTTTCCTTTGTATACATCATAACCGTCCCCCTGCCTTTCCCCTGAAGCCCTTCTCAAGATGCCCTTTCCATCCCAGTCCATCATTGTTAGATGGTAAAACCTGGGAAATGTGTGACTGCATAGGGAAAGGGTGTAGGAGCACTGGTGAGAAGTTATATTATGACCAATTTAGGAAAAATAAAAATGTGTGTGTACATGTGTGTGGGCTTCCCTGGTAGCTCAGCTGGTAAAGAATCCGCCTGCAACGCAGGAGGCCCTGGTTTGATTCCAGGGTCTAGATGATCCCCTGGAGAAGGGATAGGCTACCCACTCCAGTATTCTTGGGCTTCCCTTGTGGCTCAGTTGGTAAAGAAACCACCTGCAATTTGGGAGACCTGGGTTTGATCCCTGGGTTAGGAAGATCCCTGGAGGAGGACATGGCAACCCTCTCTAGTATTCTTGCCTGGAGAATCCCTATGGACATAGGAGCCTGGTGGGACTGCAGAGTTGGACATGACTGAGCGACTAAGCACAGAACAGCATGTATATTTTCATTCATAAGTAATATAATTTTAATTATATGTATAATTAAATATAAAAGGTCTATTATAAAGTCTAATATGAAAGGTCTCTTCTTACTAGTTTGAATACATATACTGAAAAGTATAACTGTCATTGATAAAATAGACACTGATTTTTGGTTATTTTGAAATATTTGAAAAGCACAAGTGTGAACACAGCTCTTTTTTTCAACATTTTCACAAGTTTTTGCTTTTTTTTTTTTTTCTTCTCATTTTTAATAACTGATACTTTCAGGGACTTCCCTCATGGTCCAGTGACTAACACTCTGTGCTCCCAAAGCAGGGGACCAGGTTTGATCCCTGGTCAGGGAACTAGATCCCACATGCTGCAATTTTAACCCAGTCCAGTCAAATAAATAATAAAAATAAATATTATTTTTAAAAAAATAATAATTTGATACATTTAGAAGACCATAGAAAACATTTATGTAAGCCATGAAACATAGTAAACAAACGTCTAAAAACCAGCATCCAACTTAAGAAATAGAGGATAACCACTGTCATTTTTTCCTGTGTGCCCCATTCTTTTATGCTACTTCCACCCACCCCCAAAGTATCCACTATCCTTTTTAATTTTAAATCTTTCCCTTGCTCTTCTTTATAGGTTTGCTATAACATTGTTTAGTTTAGAAGTAGCTATATAATCTTCTGAAATTTGCTCAGTCGTGTCCGACTCTTTGCGACCCCATGGACTATACAGTCCATGGAATTCTCCAGGCCAGAATACTGGAGTGGGTAGCCGTTCCCTTCTTCAGGGGATCTTCCTAACCCAGGGATCGAACCCAGTCTCCTGCATTGCAGGCTGATTCTTTACCAGCTGAGCCACAAGGGAATCCTATGGCTGTATAGATGTTTCCTTGAAATCTTGCTGCATATACAGTTTTTATTTAGCTTAGATTAACTTTATTCTTAGCATTTTACTGTCTTTAACCAACAAAGATCTACTGTATAGCACATATACAGTGCTCTACTCTGTATTATGGGCCAGCCTGGATGGGAAGGGGGTTGGGGGGAGAATGGATACATGTATGTGCATGGCTGAGTCCCTTAGCTCTTCACCTGAAACTGCCACAATATTGTTAATTGGCTATATCCAAATACAAAGTAAAAAGTTTAAAGTTTGGGGAAAAAAAAAACAACAGAAAAACTTAGCCCAAGCAAACTCAAAGGTGTTTGATTTTAACTCAAGAAAACTTGAATTCTGAACAAAAATTATTACTCTACTGCTGGAAAAATTCATTTAAGAATTCACATAACACATATCTAAGAAGTAAAATTTTTTTCCAGAAATGAAGTTTAGAGACAAAAAATAAAAATAGCTTTGACATTGTATCCTTCTCACACATACACATAATTGAAATTGAACAACTTTTTGTTGTTTCATCATTTCAGAATAAAATGTGAAAAAGATACTTTAAAGACTGGGTTCTAAAAAAGAGTTACTCATAAACTTATTATTATGTAATTATCTGTATAGTTGATATACCATAATTTGCTTGCCGTTTCCCCCCTATTTTAGAATTTGTATATGTATTTTAGGGGGGAGTTTAGAAAAACTGTGAATAAGTCTCTTTGTGCAAATTCCTTTGTTAACATCTCTGGTTATCCCCACCCCCCACCCCCTTTTTTTAAGATTTTTTTCTTTTTTGTTTCTGGTAAATTCTTAGATGAGGCCCTGGATCCAGGGACTGGGTGTTTTTAAGATTGTAGTTAAGTCTTTTATATCCAGAGAAATTGTGACAATTTATACTTTAAGCAGCAGTATTTGAGAGGACCAATTTGAGGGTATACTTAATTTGAATGATTCACAATGTCAGGATTTTATCCAGTTCTAGAAAACACCATGTTAAAAAAAATTAAAGAGCTGTGCTGTTCTTTCAGATTGTTGTTATTTTTCCTGTTTTCCATAGGATATTTTTTCAGCCACTGTTGAGGGACCACGTCATTCTGCCTGCTCTACATGTGATAGTTAATTACAGGGCTTAGTTATCCTGTCTGATCACTCCTCTGAGAATTTATCTCTTCTGTGACTCAGCTGTCACCAGTAGGGGGTGATATTTAAATCTGTATATTCAGCTCACTTCTTTCACAGAAGCATTTTTAGTTCCTTTTCTGTCCTTACCTTACCTAAGCAGACAGACTCTTCACAGCCATAACAAATTCCCTTGAGGAAATAAGTTTTGCCTTGTCTTCTTTTCAGTCTTGTCAGTGAGATCATGGGAGTGTTAATTCCTATTTCATTTTTTATTTTCTAACTTTTTTTTGACAATTTCAGACTTTAAAAAGTTGTAGAAATAACATGAATTCTCATATAGACATTCACCCAGATTCTCCAAATGTTAGCATTTTATCTTGTGTGCTTATCTGTGCTGTTTCTATACACACACACTTGGTTAACGACTACTTTAAATCATGGCGTGTTTTATTTTTTTTTAAACCTCAATTTCTCTGTTTTCTACCCATTTCCCTCCTTCATCTGAGAGCACTCTATGGAATAGGAAAAATTAGAATTAAATATGTTGGTTCAAGGCCTAATTCTGCTACGTTTTTAATTCGATGAACTTGGGTACATTGTTCTTTCTGACCTCCAGTATCCTCATATACAAAATAGTGTCTATTATACCAGCTCCACAAGTCTGCTATGAGAGCCAAATACATGTCAAAAGGATTCTGTAGGAATGCTGGTCAGTCCAGAGAACACTCGAGTATCTAGGAGAGTGCCAGGCATTATGCTGCTGCTGCTGCTGCTAAGTCACTTCACTTGTGTCTGACTCTGTGTGACCCCATAGACAGCAGCCCACCAGGCTCCGCCGTCCCTGGGGTTCTCCAGGCAAGAACAATGGAGTGGGTTGCCATTTCCTTCTCCAATGCATGAAAGTGAAAAGTGAAAGTGAAGTCGCTCAGTCATGTCCAACTCTTCGAGACCCCATGGATTGCAGCCCACCAGGCTCCTCCATCCATGGGATTTTCCAGGCAAGAGTACTGGAGTGGGGTGCCATTGCCTTCTCCGGCATTATGCTGCTGCTGCTGCTAAGTCGCTTCAGTCACGTCCGACCCTGTGCGGCCCCAGAGATGGCAACCCACCAGGCTCCCCAATCCCTGGGATTCTCCAGGCAAGAAAACTGGAGTGGGCTGCCATTTCCTTCTCCAGGCATTATGCTGCTGCTGCTGCTGCGAAGTCACTTCAGTTGTGTCTGACTCTTTGTGACCCCATAGACGGCAGCCCACCAGGCTCCGCCATCCCTGGGATTCTCTAGGCGAGAACACTGGAGTGGGTTGACATTTCCTTCTCCAAGGCATGAAAGTGAAAAGTGAAAGGGAAGTTGCTCAGTCGAGTCCGACTCTTCACGACCCCACGGACTGCAGCCCACCAGGCTCCTCCGTCCATGGGATTTCCCAGGCAAGAGTACTGGAGTGGGGTGCCATTGCCTTCTCTGAGGCATTATGCTAGGCACTGGGAATTCAGAAATCAGCACCTGTTTCCTGTTTGGTCACTTACTGCATCTTGTCAATTCTTCCTTCAAATTGTTTTTCACTTTGTTTTTGTTTTTTTTTCCCCCCATTTTCCTTGCTTCTACCCTAATCCACAGCATTATCACCACTAGTGTGAGTCACTGTAACAACCAGCTGGTCCCCAAGTTGTTTTTTGGCATTTATGCCAGTGCCAAACTGATAAGTGTTCTGAGTATGGTAAAGTATGGGGCTTCCCAGGTGGCTCAGTGGTAAAGAATCCCACCTGCCAATGCTGGAGCTGCAGGAAACTCAGGTTTGATCACTGAGTGGGGAAGAGGCCCTGGAGGAGGAAATGGCAACCTACTCCAGTATTCTTGCGGGGTAATCCTGGGAACAAAAGGGCTACCATCCATGGGGTCTCAAAGAGTTGGACAGACTATAGCAGCTGAGCACATGGTAAGCGGGGGTGCGTGCGTGCTGTCCCTTCAGTGGTGTCAGACTCTTTGTGACCCTGTGGACTGTAGCCCACCAGGCTCCTCTGTGTATTGGATTCTCCAGGCAAGAATACTAGAGAAGATTGCCATTTCCTTCTCCAGAGAATCTTCCCGACCCAGAGATCGAACCTATGTCTCTCACATATTATAGTGGAAAAGATACAGACTTCATAATAAGAAGATTTAAGGTTACATCCAGAGAAGGCAATGGCAACCCACTCCAGTACTCTTGCCTGGAAAATCCCATGGATGGAGGAGCCTGGTGGGCTGCAATCCATGGGGTCTTGAAGAGTCGGACACGACTGAGTGACTTCACTTTCACTTTTCACTTTCATGCATTGGAGAAGGAATTGGCAACCCTCTCCAGTGTTCTTGCGTGGAGAATCCCAGGGTCGGGGAAGCCTGGTGGGCTGCCATCTATGGGGTCACGCAGAGTCGGACACGACTGAAGCGACTTAGCAGCAGCAGTAGCAGCAGGGTTACATCTTTGTCCCTCTTCTTACAAATAGTGTGACTCTGGGCAAATCTCTTTACCACTATTCCAATTTGAACTCTTTCTCTTTTAACATGTAAATATCAAGGAGTGTGCTGGGTGCTAAGGATATACAAAAAGGGTTAATATGTTCCTTGAACTTGAAGAGCATCATGATCTAGTAGGGGAGACAGGTACAGTCATAAATAACTATAGTGTAACAGAAATTATAAAAGAAACTGCCTTTGGAGTCAGAAATAAAGAGCAGCTTATGTAGTGGTAGAAGCACAGCCTTAACTCTGGAATCAGATTGCCTGGGGTCTAATCCTGGCTTTGGCACCTATTAGCTGTATCATCCTGGCAAATTAATAACTCCTTAAGTTTCAGTGTCTTCATAGAATAGGGGATACTGGTACAATTTTAATGAGAAGGAAATGGAATTATATATGTAATGTACTTAGCATAGTTTATTGCATATAGTACATAGCATATATGAACAAACAAAGCCCTATGATTATGATATTATTATAGTATAGTGGTTTAAGAGCTTGAAAATATAGGTTTGGCCTCATTTTTTAGTTGGAGTTCCAGTTTATCAACATGCTGGCCATGTGTGTGTATATCTATATGTGTTTTTTTTCTTTAGCCTAAACCTCAGTTTCTTCATTAAAATGTATATTGTAATGGTGCTTGATTCATAGAACCTAGAAATTCAAAGAGCTCATGTATCTAAAGAGCTGTGAAGCAGGATCTGAGACAGTGTTTCATGAAAAATGTGTGTGTGTGCGCGTGTCACTACAATGATAGCCCTTGTAATTTTTATTCTTGCTCTGCCTTCTGCTGGCTCTTTTCTCTTTCACAGTAAATTAATCTTTCTGAGCCTTAGTTTACCTGTTTTGTTCAAAGCAGGTTGTTCTGAAGATTGCAAATGTATATGTAAAGTTGCTGGATTGCACCTGTCCCCACACTGCTGTCATTCAATACATAGTAGCTAGCAGGGCTGGAGCGACTTAGCAGCAGCAGCTAATAGATAATGGTGCAGATTAATCTCCCAGGTGCTGAGTAAAATTAATTCTGCCCTGGAAATTAGGAAGGGCATCATAGAACTAGTGAGGTTTGACTGATTGCTGAAGGATGTGTCAGATTTTGCCACAGAGAAGGACTCATCTAAAGTTTTAGAGATGTGAAAATGCTTGATACAGTGCTTAGGAAGAGATGGTAAATAGTAGGTTGCATTAGGGAACATTCAGTTTTGTGTATCTATTTAGTAACATGTTTAGAGGAAGAAGGGAACAGTAGAAAATGAGGCTGGGAAGGAAGGCTGGAACCAGTTAGTAAAGGTTTTGGATACCTTGCTGTAATGTTTATATTTTATTCTCTAGGTCTCTTTGCCAACTTCCTACATCAGAGGAAACTTGATTTCCTGGGAGATAGAAAACGGGTTTACTTGAAACCAGTGTTACAGATAGTAATTTCTTGATAATTTTGTGTTTTATCTTAAAATTCATGCAGTTTTTTTGCCTTTTACTTAATACATTTGTTTCAGTACAAAAATATTTTTATTTATTAGTTACATAACTTGGTTCCCTTTCCCCCAACCTCCCATACTCTTATCCCCTCAAATAATCTTTGAGTGTGTTTGATGTTCTAAACACACTCACCCAGGTTTCTTTCCCCTCCACCTGTGTTTCCAGTGCTATGCAAAATGCAGTGCCCCTCCGTCCAGAACCTAGTCCCCAGGGAGCTCCAGCAAATCTTTAAGCTTTACAAAAAAACAGAAGGTAACATTTGGAAATACAGCTAAACCATATAGCCCACTCCATTTATTTATTTATGAAGTTCATTTATCTATTCTATAAAATTGTTTTCTTTAATTAAAAAAAAGTGTCAAGTTAATACTGTAGATTTAATCCCATGGCACACTCCTGCTGGGGAGCCTCTTGAAATGTGTTCCAAACATGAGAACTGTGGTTATGGATGATACGGAACCTTTGAAATTTTTTTAGAAGAGTGATAGGATAAAAGCTATGCAGTGAAGAGTTGGATTGGTCCAGATTGAGTAGAAGCCATTTCAGTTAATTAAAAAGACTTTTCTCGTTTGTTCTTCCTAGAAATGTAGTCTTTGAACTGTGTGGATTACCTTATGATCCAAACGAAATCAGACTTGGCCTCCTCTCCCTCCTGCTTTTTTTCTGGTAGGAGCTTTGTTTTTGCCTTGCCTGGAGTATTATGCCTAATTGATGAAGGGAAAAATCTCCCTGAGCAGGAATTTTCAAGAGATGAATTGTTTAGACACCGAATTTCGGCTTCTGCTTTATCCTTTCTTTGTTAGTCCTTTGCTGCGGTTGTCTATTTAAAATAAAGGGAATTCCCTGGAAATTCTAGTGGTTAGAAGGTACTTTCACTTTTCACCATAGCCCAGCTTCAGTCCCAGGGTGGGGAACTCACGCCTTGATGTGGCCAATAATAATAATAATAATAAAATTAAAATTACTGATCTCTCAATACTTCTGTGTTTGCTTAAAATACGGAATTTGAGGAATCACAGATGGCAGTATAGTTTTTGGAGGAGATCTCAGATAACCTGAGTACAGTTCTAGTTTTGTCACTGGCTTGATATATATAACCTCTCTCTTGTTTTTCTTTAAATGAAGATGATTTTCCTTGTTCACATCACATAACTGCTTTCAGTATCAGGTGAGATAACATATTTAGAATTTGTATATAAAGCTGAAAGATAGTATATTATGCTGGATAAGGGCATAGGCTCTTGGAGCTACATTTCCTGGGTCTGAATCCTGACTGTGACCCTTGCAAGCGGTGTTTCCAGACATACTGGCATTATTCTGAGTTCTTTTGTTTCTATTTATCTCATTGAATCCTCACAACAACTTTATGAAGAAGGCATTATTATTATCTGCATTATAAGATGAGAAAACTGAGGAGCAGGAAGTTTAGATAACTTGTGTAATGTCACACAGTTAGCAAATGAAAAGTTGGGATTTGCACTCTAGTTCCAAAGCCCGGGTGGTTAACTATTAGGCACATGTACTGCCCAATAGAAGAGCAGCTGACTAGAACAGTATTATTATGCTTACTAATAGGAATTAACATAGAGATAAGGTGAAGTTTTCTCTGAAAAGGAAAAATTCGTGGGGGTGAAAAAATTGTTTTTGTTTGTGGACATATTTTATCAATTGGAAAAAATTTTTTAGAATGATTATTTCAGTATTCTGAGTGTTCATATATTACTTCCCTGGGTTTGTTCTGTTAAAATGACTTCTAAAAATTATGTACCCAGAGAGTTCATGTCTCATCTCTGACAGTTACCCAACTTTCATTCATTTTCTTTTGTAAAATAAATGATTATTTTGAAACGTACCAACTGAGGTCAGAGGGTAGTTTGTTTCATCTGGGTGATGAATTGTAAACATTTAGAAAGATGGTACAGTGAAGAGTAGAAAAAGCAGGAAGAATTCATACTTACAACACAGGAAGTAAGACAGAAAATGCAAAATTCTATGATGCAGAAGTTGAATTTGAAGAATTACTTCCTCTGAACTTTTTCTTATGTGTTCTAGCTATATCTGGCTGCAGAGAAGACAGGGGTATATGACCTTTGTTACAGATGGTCCTATGCCCAAGTAAAAATAAAAGGTTTATTAACATGGAAGAAAAGAAGACCAAATTTCATGGTTGGTAGCTCACAGCCTCTGTTACATTGGGCCAACCATTTAACTTTTGTGAAGTCTGTTTTCTCATCTTATAAATAATATCTTTGTTGTCCACTTTACTCAGTTATTACAATATCAAATGTGTCAGTGTGAAAGCACTTTGTAAACTGTAAAATATGTAACTTTTAATAACTTTTAATTCTAGAAATCACATGGTATATAGAAAATTTGATTTATTCATATAAGATCAGTTCAGTTCAGTTCAGTTGCTCAGTTGTGTCCGACTCTTTGCCACCCCATGGACTGCAGCACGCCAGGCCTCCCTGTCCATCACCAACTCCCGGAGTTTACTCAAACTCTTGTCCGTTGAGTCGGTGATGCCATCCAACCATCTCATCCTCTGTCATCCCCCTCTCCCCCACGGCTTCAATCTTTCCCAGCATCAGGGTCTTTTCCAATGAGTCAGTTCTTCTCATCAGGTGGCCAAAGTGTTGCAGGAAGGGGGACCCCTACCAGGGTCCGAAACTGGGCTCTTGTCTAACACTCGGAAATGAATTGTCCGAGGAGACACATGCTGACAAAGCAAGAGATTTTATTGGGAAAGGGCACCCGGGTGGAGAGCAGTAGGTAAGGGAACCCAGGAGAACTGCTCTGCCGCGTGGCTCACAGTCTTGGGTTTTATGGTGATGGGATTAGTTTCCGGGTGGTCTTTGGCCAATCATTCTAATTCACAGTCTTTCCTGGTGGCGCACGCATCGCTCAGCCAAGATGGATGCTAGCAAGAGGGATTCTGGGAAGTGGACGGACAGGTAGTGTCTCCTCTCGATCTTTCCCGAACTCTTCCGATCTTTCCCGAACTCTTCCAGCTGGTGGTGGCCTATTAGTTCTGTATTCCTTATCAGGATCTCCTGCCATAAAACAACTCATGCAAATGGTTACTATGGTGCCTGGCCAGGGTGGGCGGTTTCAATCAGTGTGCTTCCCCTAACAAAAGTATTGGAATTTCATCTTCAACATCAGTCCTTCCAATGGATATTCAGGACTGATTTCCTTTAGTATTGACTGGTTGGATCTCCTTGCAGTCCAAGGGACTCTCAAGAGTCTTCTCTAACACCACAGTTCAAAAGCATCAATTCTTCTGTGTTCAGCTTTCTTTATAGTCCAACTCTAACATCTATACGTGACTATTGGAAAAACCGTAGCTTTGACTAGACGGACCTTTGTTGGCAAAGTAATGTCTCTGCTTTTTAATATACTGTCTAGGTTGGTCATAACTTTCCTTCCAATGAGCAAGCATCTTTTAATTTCATGGCTGCAGTCACCATCTGCAGTGATTTTGGAGCCCAAGAAAATAAAGTCTGTCACTGTTTCCAGTGTTTCCCCATCTATTTGCCAGGAAGTGATGGGACCAGATGCCATGATCTTAGTTTTCTGAATGTTGAATTTTAAGCCAACTTTTTTAGTCTCCTCTTTCACTTCCATCAGGAGGCTCTTTAGTTCTTCACTTTCTGCCATAAGGGGGGTGTCACTGCATATCTGACGTTATTGATATTTCTCCCAGCAATCTTGATTCCAGCTTGTGCTTCCTCCAGCCCAGCGTTTCTCGTGATGTACTCTGCATATAAGTTAAATAGGCAGGGTGACATTATACAGCCTTGACATACCCCTTTTCCTATTTGGAACCAATCTTTGTTCCATGTCCAGTTCTAACTGTTGCTTTCTGACCTGCATACAGATTTCTCAAGAGGCAGGTCATATCATATATAATAACTGCTAGCAATTTACCCAGAGTTAACTACTGTTAATATTTTGATGTATTTATTTCAGTTTCATATTTATAGTTTTGTAAATAATTTTTGTGACAACTTTATTGATATATAATTCACATACCATTCAGTTCACCCATTTGAAGTGTACCCAATTCGGTTTTTGATATACTCATAGTTGTGCAACTACACAGTCAATTTCAGAATATTTTCAAATATTTCAATATTTCAATTTCAAAAAGAACTATGTACCCATTAGCATTTACTTCTCATTTTCCTACAACCGTTCCTCTCCATTAGCTCTAGGCATCCACTAATCTTTCTGTCTGTATAGATTTGCCTATTCTGGACATTCCATATAAATGGAATTCTGCATTATATGGTCTTTTGTGACTGGCTTCTTTCACTTAGTATAATGTTTCTGAGATCCATCTGTGATTCCGTAATGCAATGCAGTAGTGTTTCATTGTGTAAGTATACCATGTTTTGTTTATCCATTCATAAGTTGATGATATTAGGCCATTTCCACTTTTCATCTATTATGAATAAAGCCTTTGTAAACATTTATGTTCAAGTTTTGTGTAATTTACATTTTCATTTCTCTTAAGTATATACTTAGTGGAATTGCAAGGTTATATGGCAATTGCTAGATTTTTTAAACATTTTAATTTATTTGTTCTTGGCTGTGCTGGGTCTTTATTGCTGTGTGGGCTTTTCTCTAGTTGTGGAGAGCAGGGGCTACTCTCTAGTTGCAGTGCCTGGGGTTCTCATTATGGTGGCTTCTCTTGTTGCAGGCTCTATGATGCACGGGCTTCAGTAGTTATGGTATGTGGGTTCAGTAGTTGCGTCTCCTGGGCTCTAGTGGGCAGGCTGAATAGTTGTGGTGCATGGGCTTAGTTGCATGTGGGATCTTCCCCGATCAGGGATTGAACCCATGTCTCCTGCATTGGCAGGAGTCTTCACCACTGAGCCACCAGGGAAGCCCCTGCTAGATTGTTTTCCAAAGTGGCTATACCGTTTTACATTTCCACTTGCAGGGTATGAGAGTTCCAGTTTCTTCACATCTTCACCAACACTTGTTTTTATCTGTCTTTTGGTTATAGCCTTAATAGTAAGTGTGAGATATTACTTCATTGTGATTTTGATTTGCAGTTTTCTGATAACTAATGATGTTGAATGTCTTTCATATGACTCTTGGTGATTTGTATTTCTTTGGAGAAATGTCCATTTAGACCTTTGCCTTACTCTGGGTTGTCTTTTTTTTTTTTTTAAAACTTACATTTTTTGGGTTGTCTTTTTATAATTGAGTTGTAAGAATTATTTGTATAATCTAGGTATAAATCCCTTAATAGATACATGATTTTCAAATATTTTCTCCCATTTTTTGGGTTTTCTTTTCACTTTCTTGATGATGACTTTTGATGCAAAAGTTTTTTTGTTTTTATGAAGTCCAGTTTATCTGCTTTTTTCCTTGGTTGTTTGTGCTTTTGATATCATGTCTTAAGAAGTCATTCACCAGTTCAAATCCAGGAAGGATTATACCAATGTTTTCTTCTAAGAACCTAATAGTTTTAACTTTTACCTTTGGGCCTTTGATCCATTTTGAGTTAATTTTTATATGTGCTATGAGGAAGGATCCCATGTTCATCCTTTTGCATGTAGATGTCCAGTTATCCCAGCACTGTTTGTTGAAAAGCCTATTTTTTTCCCCATTGAATTGTCTTGACAGCCTTGTTTAAGTCAACTGACCGTAAATATTGGAGTTTATTTCTGATCTTCCAGTTCTATCTCATTGGTTTGTGTGTCTGTTTTTATGCGAGTACCATCCTGCTTTCTTTACTGTAGCTTTATAGTAAGCTTTAAAACTGACAAGTGTGAGTCTTCCAACTTTGTTGCTCTTTTCAGAGATTGTTTCAGTTATTCTAGGTCCATTGTATTTCCATATGAATTTTAGGTCAGTTTTGTTAATTTCTGCAAAAAAAGAAGCTGGAATTTTTTAGGGATTGTACTGAATGTAGATCAATTTAAAAATATTGTCTTCTGATCCATGATATGAATGGATCAGAATGAATGGATGACTTTTATCAGGTTGAGGAAGTTCTATAAACTATGTATTTTTAAAAACTTACCTTGTATTATGAATATTTTTGTATTTGCGTAATATATCTTTGAACTATAATTTTTAATGGCAGCATATTATTCAGCCATTAAAATGTCACATGTGTAGTATCAGTTTAATATGGTTAAGAGTTGTGTTCCTGAGTCATATTTTTTTTTTAAGGTATTTTTATTTATTTATTTGGCTGCATCAGGTCTTCGTTGTGGCAGGGATCGAACCTGGGTCGCCTGCATTGGGAGCTCGGAGTCTTATCCACTGGACCACCAGAGAAGTCCCCCTAAGTCAGTTTTTAATTTGAAGTTACACTTTGTCAGTTACTGTGTGTAGAATACTTAGATGTTACTTTTCTGAGCCAGTTTTCAGTTATACAAAAATGAAAATAGTGCTTCACTACTTAGTAAAGTAGGGGTGAGGAATGACTGAAATCATGGATAGTTTATGTTAAACACTCAGCAGAGTCATACAGAAAGCACCTAATGGATGGTAGCTGCTATAATTATATTTTAGTTATATTACTGTTATTAGGGACCTTAAAGAGTGTTTATTTCTGTAATCAAAACCCTTATACTTAAATCTTTGTGCTTATTTGATTAGTTCTGTATTCCTCAGATTGGAATAACTGGGTTAACCTTTTTCTTTTTTGAGGGTAACACCTGTAGCACATTCTTTCCTCCAAATAAACTGATCATATTTGAATTGTTAGGTTGGGATGGGAGTTTTGTGGGAGATCAAGTTGGAAAGTAAATTGGGGCTAGATTTTGGAAGGACTCGGGCATCATCAGTTTAACGATCGATAAGATTTTTTTCTTTTGTGTTCAGGCCCATGCATCCCACTGATGTTTTGAGCAGTAGAGCGTCCTGGGATGGTAATTTAGGAAGATTTCTCTGCTGTGCCATCTTCCCTAACCATCCTTGCTGTATGTTTACATGACTACCCAATATATCCTATACTATAGTATTTAATAGACTTTTAGTAAAAATGTGTTTAAATGTTTCTCTTCTCCTGCTTCTTGAGAACATGGATCATATGTTGTATTCCCACTGCCTAACATGGTATCTTGCACATGGTAGACACTTGAATAAAAGTACTTGTTGAACAAGTAAATGAATCTTTTGTTCTCTACTTTTCTGGAAACTAACTTGTTGGCTTTGGTTTTCCCTTTGTTTCTTCCTGGGATCCAAGGAGGAGGCATCTCCTTATTCCTTACTTGATATCTGCTTGAATTTCCTGACTACTCACCTTGAGAAGTTCTGCTCAGCAAGACAAGATGGAACATTGTGTCTGCAGGAACCTGGCGTATTCCCACAGGAGGTGGCTGATCGGCTACTTCAGACCATGGCTTTTCATGGTAATAAATAAACAGAGGAAACAAAAATTATGCCCTTTTAATTAGCATTGGATTTTGAAGTGCTGCTGTGGCCATTTAATTATTTTCATAGAAATAACAAAAACCTAATTGAGGAAAAGGAATTCATTTATTTTTGCCTACCTTGCCACTTATAGTATAATTTAAATAAGCATTTTCTTTTCTAACCTGGCAAGTCCTTTTTTTTTGTTTGTTTCTTCTATTTTGTTTTTGTGAGAAGCTATTCGCATGGCAAAAATAGCTTCTCTCCCAAAATAGCCGTTTGGAAGTCAGCTGGTCTAAAATACCTTACAGTGTTATTCAGCAGCAAGAAAATCAATAAATGTTATAATGGAAAAACTAGTTTATGCTTTTGATCTTTGAAACAGGAAATCATAGCTAATGTATTACTTCTGTCTTCAAAAACAAATTCTGAAAATAAATTGTGAAAGATTTATCTGTGAAGTTCTGATTATGCACAATATATTGAGAATTTTGTTACTTATGTATAAGTTCTAAGTTGAAAGAGATTCAATCCCTTTATATATTTAGGGTGTGTAAACTCTTACAAGTAAGAAATACAATTTTTTCCACAACTATAAAGTAGAATAAATATGGCAGTAGTGATAATTATCATTTATTAACTGCCTCTTCCATATAATATTAGTGCCAGGCATTTTATACTTTTCTTGAATTTTCTCAAAAACTTACAAGGTAGCTCTTTTTTTTTTTTTTTTTTTTAATATTTATTCATTTATTTAGCTGTGCCAGGTCTTAGTTGTTGTGTGTGGGAGCTTTCATTGCAGCCTGTGGGGTCTAGTTCCCCAACCAGGGACTGAACCTGTGCCCCCTGCATTGGGAGCACGGAGTCTTAACCACTGGACCACCAGGGAAGTCCCTAAGGTAGCTATTTTTATCCTGTTCGTATACAGGTAAGGAAACTGAGGTTCAGAGAAGTAACCTGTTAAGAGTCACACTGCTAGTAAATGATAGAGTCCTGGTTCCAATGCAGATCTGTTTTATTCTAAATCTGTTTCCTTTTCACTGCCGCACAACATTCCTACTCCTACATTAGAGGTATTCTTGCTCCTGGATGGCTGAATATGGTATATACCCTTTTGTTGTGACTTTAAATATATATGCCCACACATACATTCAAATATGTTTATAATTGTTACATTTTACTAAATATAGGGACTAGAAAGGACTTCCCAGGTGGCTCAGTGGTAAAGAGTCCACCTGCTAATGCAGGAGACAGAGGAAACTCGGTTCGGTCCCTGGGTTGGGAAGATCCTCTGGAGGAGGAAATGGCACCCACTCCAGTATTCTTGCCTGCAAAATTCCATGGACTGGGAAGCCTGGTGGGCTACAGTCCATGCCAGTTGCAAAGAGTCAGCCACAACTGAGCAACTGAACACACATACACGTATTATATATACTTAAAGTCACAGCAAAAGTATATCCCATTATTTGATATATGTGTGTGTGTGTCTATATATAGAGAAACAAGAGAGAGCACACACAAATGCAGATAGTGCGTCTGAAGGAAGGGTGGGAGGAAGAAGATGTCTGAATTCCTTGGTTTTCACTAAAGTTGCTCAAGTCCGTAGTCTCTTTGGATTCTTCCAACCTGCTGAAGGAATGAGGGTAAATTTCATTAGGTATTATCCACATTTAAGTGAAAGATCCCTTACAAATAAGATTTAAAATGTTACGCTAGTGCTAGCATTTCTTTCTGGTCTCAATTTAATGATTACACTTAGCAAGTTCAGTTTAAATATTTGTGCATATAACTAGTCTTGTAAATAAAGAATAAATGTTAACTGAAGTTTTTAACTTTCCCCAATTCCTTTTGAAATATAACTATTGTTGATTAATAATAGCAGCTAACATTTGTTGAATGCTTATTATATACCAGGCACTGGTGAATGCTTTATATGAATAAAATAATGAAAGTAGTTTTTAAGTGCATATAACTAAATAATTGTCTTCCAGAGTATGTCTTTGGGAAGCTATATGCTTGATCAAAATGTGTTTTCTACCAGTTTTCTTCAAACTGACTTCAAATGAAGAAAGTGAGGGTCAAGAGAAATAGTGTGCTGCCCCATTTGTGTTTCCCCCATGTGATTACCTGTCTTATTCATCACATGCACGAATTCTTTAATCTCTTTGTAAAAATCATATCCACCTTCAAATAGTCAAGAGTGGATACTGCTAATGATACTGCAAAAGAAAAACCTCTGGACTGCTAGATAGTTTCTTATTAATGCATTCAAAATTGCTAATATAAGCCTTCTAATAGTGCAATGATTTTAAAAAATAATTTGTTTTAAAAAATTTACTTATTTACTCAATTCAAAGGATTAATGATATTGGTAGCAGTCCGTATTAAAATAAGCCTGATACTAAAGGGTTTTACTCACTTCATTGTATGATTCTCTTGTCATACTCTTTGCTCATTGTATCTGTTGTCTCATTGCTAAAAATTTTCCAGGAAATGTGTGTATAAGATCTAGGAATCAGAATAAGAATTTTACCATCTAAAAAGATAATGCCGTTTAGCTGTTATTAATATAATATCTAACTATTAGCTATTAAGAATGTAATGTCTCATATGAATATTGTAGTGCTATAGTCATCCATGGACAGGTCTTTTATGTGAATGTAAGTTTTCATTTCTTTGGGATAGATGCCCAGGAGTGCTACTGTTGGGTCCTATTGTAGTTGCATGTTTAGGTTTTTAAAAACTGCTGCACTGTTTGCAGAAGGGCTATGCCATTTTACACTCTTACCAACAGAAGACTGACTCAGTTTCTCTGTGTACTTGCCAGCATTTGGTGTTATTACTATTTTTTTATTTGAGCCATTTTAATAGGTGTGTAGCCATTTCTTCAAATACTTTTTCAACCCTGCCCTATTCCTCCACTCTTCCTGTGACAAATAGCTGTGTTCAAATTTTTTTTAAGTCTGTTTTTTTTCCCTGTTCTTTAGATTTGGATAGTTTCTATTTTTTTTTTTTTTAAATCTTTTAGTTCACTAATTCTTTCCTTTGTTCCTTTTATTCTGTTGTCGAATGCAACCATTATTGTATTTTTCAATTCTAAAATTTTCCTTTGGTTCTTCTTTATAACTTCTTTTCTGAGGCTTTCTGTTTTCTGTTTGTTTCAAGCTTGTTTGTAATTGCACAATTAAGCATTTTTATGATGGCTCCTTTAAGACCTTCATGGAATAATTTTAACATTGCTGATTTTTCAGTGTTGACATCTATCGTCTTTTTTCACTTTGAGATCTTACTGGTCCTTTGTATGATGAATTTTTATTGAAATCTGGACATTTTGGATATAGTGTTATGAGACTGCTGTTTTTGTTTGTGTCTCTGACACCACTCTAGCAGTGGAAGGTGCCCTATTATTGCCAGATTGGGATAAATATTCTTGTTCCCCACTTGACTTCTGTTGACACCTGAGACTGAGTGCTTCTCATTACTCATTACTGCTCTGCAGGGTATTGGCGTTCTGGTTCCCCACTAGTTCTTTACTGATAACCTCCCTAGCTGAGAGCCGTGTGAGTACTTCATTTCTCTTCTTCATTTGGCCTCCACTGACAGCATGTCGTAGGGAGGTGACCTCCTTACTTACTGTTGGGCAGTGATGAAGTCTCAACTCTCCACTAGACTTCCTTTAATACCACCCCAGCTCGGAAAGGGAGAAGCACCTCGTTACTGCCAGATGGACATGGAAGTCCTGGCTGCATACTCGACCTTCTCCTAACACTTCTCTGTGGGGAGATTGTGGCAACTAGTTATAGCAGGAGTGAAAGTCTAGGTTCCCCTCTTGACATTTGCTGGTGTGGATGAGGGTGAGGTTTTTGTTTATGTCTCTGACACCCTCATCCATATCAGCAAATGTGCTGAGATAAAGTAATCACTTTACTTCAGTCAAACACTAGAGACCTAATGATGAACCAGAACACCAACCCCCTGCATAGCCATAATGAGGAGCACTACGTCTCTGGCATCAACAGAAGTCAAGTGGGGGGACAAAAACATTTATTCTTGCTAGGCCGCCCTTTTCCTGGTACTTTGACTAGAGTGAGCAGATTTTGTGGCCCCGGCAGGGGAGCAGCTGTTTTTGTGTGTGCTTGTTGGTATTTCCCAATTGCCAGCCTAAGTCTGGGATATATGGCACAGGGAAAAAAACCAGGAACTCCACCGCATTGTTCTTTGTGTCCCGAGATCTTTAGCTGGCCTGCTTTCTTCTCTTGATCTTTCAGTGATCTAGCCTTATTCCTTGTCTTTTCCCACTTCCATACGTAAAGCTTCAGAAATCAACCATGTTCCCACTTGTATGTAGGTTTTCCCCTGTATTCTTCATAAATTCCCCTCAGCTTCTTTCTCCATCTTTGAATTTTTCCTTCATCTTTGAAGGACCGTCTCAAGGATCACCTCTTCCATGGAGTCTTTTTCAGATCTCCAGGCATGGTAAATTACTTCCTTTTCTTTGCTTTTGTGATACTTGGGTCTGGTATACCTTTGGCTAGAACTGGGCATGTAGCCCCATCTAAATCCAAGGATAGGTTGGAAAATACAACTGTGCATGTGTCTAGTAATGGGTGGAGAACCAGATATTAGTGAATAGCAGTAATGCCTAACACAGTCCTGATTCTGCCATGTGCTATTTCTGTGCTCTTGGAAGACCACTTTTTTAGAACCCCAGTTTACTCATCTATAAATTGTAGATAATCACGTTCTTACCTCACTGAATTGTTATGTCTATTAAATGAAATACTGTTACATGGTAATGCTTTGGAAGTGTAAAGTATGCTGGAAATTTTAACTATCCTTTAACCATTTTTTGAAGTTAAAGTACTGCTTGTTTTTTCCTAGGTCTCCTGAATGATGCAACTGTAGGTATTTTTAGGGGCAACCAGATGCGCTTAAAACGAGCTTGCATTCGCAAAGCCAAAATCTCTGCTGTTGCTTTCCGGAAAGCCTTCTGCCACCACAAGTTAGTGGAACTTGATGCCACAGGTGTGAATGCTGACATCACGATTACAGACATCATCAGTGGGCTTGGCAGTAACAAATGGATCCAGCAAAATCTCCAGTGCCTCGTGCTGAACTCATTAACTCTCTCCCTCGAAGATCCTTATGAGCGGTGCTTTAGCCGACTTTCTGGCCTTCGAGCATTAAGTATCACCAATGTTCTCTTTTACAATGAAGACCTGGCTGAAGTTGCCTCATTGCCAAGATTAGAGAGCCTGGATATTTCTAATACCTCGATCACAGACATCACGGCTCTGCTGGCCTGCAAAGACCGACTCAAGTCTCTAACCATGCATCACTTGAAATGTTTAAAAATGACAACTACCCAGATACTGGATGTTGTTCGAGAACTAAGACATCTGAATCATCTTGATATTTCAGATGATAAACAATTTACATCAGACATAGCTCTTCGGTTACTAGAACAAAAGGACATCCTGCCCAACCTCGTCTCCTTGGATGTTTCTGGGAGGAAGCATGTGACAGACAAGGCTGTTGAAGCTTTTATTCAGCAACGGCCCAGCATGCAGTTTGTAGGTTTGCTGGCCACTGATGCTGGCTACTCTGAATTCCTCACAGGCGAAGGACATTTGAAGGTTAGATTTTAAAAATATATTCCTTTGTCAGGCTGACCAATATTTAGTTTGCATAAGACTCCATTAAGGTGAATGTCTAATAATATATAAATCATATTCATGAAACATGACATTATATAGTGGAAAGGCCTTGCTTTAGAGTCTGAATTAAAATTCCAGATTATTTGCTTCATGGCCCAGAGCAAACTATGATATAACTTTTCAATTTACATTTATTTATAAAATAGATATGACTCTTACCTGCAAAATTATTCTGAAGATTAATAATTATATATATAAAGTGCAAGTCATGTTGTAGGCCCTGGGTAAATGATAGTTCTCATGGTGATAATATTTAGATATTTTGAACCACTTAAACATATCATATCTAAAGGATCACTTCAAAGAAACTAGGAATGCTCCTTTGTAGAAAAGAGTATCTAATGGGAGAGTAAGTTCTCCAAGAAGATCTCTATTGTAAAAATGGTAAAATCCTTCTCTCCTTAAGGTTTCTCATGCGTAATGGTTTAAATTCCATTTGGGAAACATCTACTGAACTTGGTACAACTTGAGATTGAAAGATAAAAAAGATACAGGATTTGCTTCCAAGGAGCTTGCTAGTAGTGGTAATGTTATGATCACAAACAACTCTAAAGCCAAGGATCAGTATAGTTGCTGTAGGAGAGTAGGAGAAACTTTTTCTCACTGGAGAATTTTGGTCTTGATAGAAGATGGTATCTGAATCAGACCTTGAAGGAGAGAACTGTAACAGGCTTAAGGACAACTAGTATTTTTCTAAAATACATTGTATTCCATAAATGCCTTATATTGTATATGGTAATATCTATAGATTGATGTTAACTCCACTTTATAGATGAGAAACATAGAAATTATAATTTACTGTTAGTTAGAACCAGTGTTTGGATCTACATCTGTCTAATTTCAGAGCCCCATTTTTTTTCCTCTACTACTTGGACCAAACCACTTAAGTCGAAGCATCATTTGATTCTACCTGGTGCAAATGGCAATATTGAGTTCTTTCTTATGGCTGAGTAGTATTCGTGTGTGTGTGTGTATACCACACCACATCTCCTTTATCCGTTATCTATCAATGGACACTTAGATTGTGTCCGTGTCTTGGCTATTGTAAATAGTGCTGCTGTAAATTTGGGGATGCATGTATCTGTTTCAATGATAATTTTCTCCAGATATATGTCCAGGAATGGGATTCTGAATCATATGGTAACTCTATTTTTAGTTTTGTAAGGAACCTCCATACTATTTTCCATAGTGACTGTACCAACTTACATTCCTACCAACAGTGCAGGAGGGTTCTTTTTTAGCAATCAGTATCGATCTCAAAAAAGGAGAAGGAAAGGTTAGCGATAGAACATTTTAAAACATGTCAGTTCTTATATTATTTGTAAATTTAGACTTTAAAAAGTAGAATGTAGGAAATTATTTTGAGTCACTTTTTTATTCATTCATTCAGCAAATATTTTATTAAGTACCTCTGCATGTTTTGTACTGTGCTAGACATGGAGATTTGATGGTGGAGTGAAATGGCATGATCTTGCCCTCATAGAGCTCGTAATTTAGTGAGGGATTCAGACAGTAAAGTATCATACATATGTCATGGGTGTATGATTTCAATATATGTATTTATATATCATAAACCTATATATTAATACATGATATGCACACATATATATGCTTTAAATTGCATAGTGTTAAGAATCTAAAAGCTACATAATACTGTATTTGAGTGTGTTTAACAGAGAATCCCGACTTAGTTTAAGGTTTCTCTGAGGACTTGATGAATGAGTGAAGACCTCATGGATGAGTAACTTGGTAGAGAAAATTCCAGGCAGCAAGAATAATATAGCAAAAGATGTGTGGTAGGAAGGAGCATGGTACATCCAAGGAACTTCAAGAAGGCCACTGTGTCTAGAGTTCTAGAGTAGGAAGTTGCAGAGTGATGAGATGAGGCTGGAAAAAGCAGGTGCTAGGGCCAGAAATGGCAAACTCCTGTGAGCCAGGTGCAGGGCAGCAAGTGTGAGGAACTTACATAGTAGCTTGTTACAAACAAGGTAAGTTTCTAGCACAGGGCTTGTGGGTAAAGGCAGCATAAAAAATGTAAATTGCTATGTTAGTGTTACTTGTCTGCCTAAGAAATGGGTCAGTAAAGAACTGTGAAAATCAAAGGGGAAGAAATTTCTGTGTACTGGGAGTTTAGGAACGATTTCCCAGAGGAGGTGAGCTTGATCTGTGTCCTCAAGGATGAGAGGAATGTGTCCCTAGCACACTGCACTAAGTAATCTTCTCAAGGCAAAGATCCTCCAGTAGCTATGATTCCCGAGCAGTATGATTTTTGCCAATTGTTCTTACCACCAACAGACCCTAGAGTGAATTAGCCCAAGGTTTTTAGTTGAGGCTAGTAGAAAATATATGTTATACAATGCCTCTGTGAAACAAGTTTGATTTTACAAATGGAACATCATTGCTTTGAAATTTTTACTCTAGAAAACACCTACTTTGCTGTCATCTAGTTTCCACTTCTGTAAATACAGTGATTCTCAACCTTGACTGTAATTAAAATTACCTGGAGTATAGTTATTTGAGATGATGGATATGTTAAGTAACTGTATCATGGTAATCATTTTGCAGTATTTATATGTATAACATCATCATTTTACACATTACACTTACATAATGTATTTGTCATTATGTATCTATAATATATATCTTGATAAAGCTGGAAAAAATTTTTAATTTAAAAAATCATCTAGGTAACTTGAGCAGTTAAATCAGAACTGTAGGGAGGTGGGACTGAGGCATCAGTCTTTTTAAAAGCTCCTTGGGTGATTTTAATATGTAGCTAAAATGGAGAATCACTGTTTTAAAATAATTAAAAAAAATAGAGATCTTTGGAACTTTGCCCTTTATTCAACTATATATAAAAATTGATGTTTGTTTTAAATTATTTGTTTGACTACTAATTTGAGAGTTGAAAAATAATAGGTCATGTTAAGAGAAGAGAGCTGAGATTGCTCTGTCTCCTTTTTTAGAGTTTTCCAGATTAGCAAAGTTGAAAAATGGGTCTGAAATGATTGTTTTAATATTATGATGCTTTAAATTAGTTTAGGTTGACACTTTTGGTTTTACATGCCTCAGTTTTTTAGACCACACTGAAGGATGCAGGAAGTAGAGACAGTGTGACTCCCCAGTATTCCTTATGAGGCCTTATCTGGGACTTTTGGTGGGTGGTTCTAAGAACAGAAGATTTGATTTTTCCACTTTTCTGTGTATTATATATTTTGATCTCTTGCCCTGTGAGGGAGGTATTGTCCTCAGTGAGAGGGAATGATTTTCTTAAGGATCACAGCTAGCTGAGCCTGGAATGTATTCTTTCCACTACATCTCTGCCTACATTTGAGAACCTTAGTTCTTTCTCTTGCTCTCTGTTTCTAGTCCCAACACAGAGGGTTTTCCTACGTAGAATTACCAACTCTGTCACCTTTGTTTCCCTACCTTATTTGCTCGTCTGTAACCATCAGTTTCCTCAACCTTCCGCTATTCCACAGTTAAGGTCCTTAGGTTTTCTGGCTGCCTCATTCCTGAGAATCACTGGTTATATGTTAAACCCAGTATTCTCAGTCTTCATCTCATTTGGTCTAAATGCCTTTTGACACAGTTGATCTTGTCTTCCTTCTTGAAATACCTTTTTTATTTTTTTTAAACTTAGTTTCTAGGATATCAGATTGACCTTGTTTTTTCTGTACTTTTTGGACTTTCTCTCAGTTCCCTTTATTGATTCTTCCTAAATCTCTCAGGCCCCAAATCTATATGCCTATGTCAATTTAGGAATCATCCTAAATTTATATCTCTAACCTAGACTTCTCCCTTGAACTAAGACTTAATAAGTACTTTTTAAAGATGTCTGAGCTAGTGCTTCTGCTCTTGAGGAATTCTGGTCCAGTGGAGAAGAGACAGAACCAGTTTAAAAATAGCTTTAATCGATTGTGAGAAACGCTGTAATAGAGTTATGTGCTGAGTGCTACAAGAAAGTCTTTCCTTAGAATATACATTTAGTTTTATCCATATTTTAAATATTAATAAGGTTTAACTTGGTGGTAAAAGACGTTTTTTCTGTTTTAAATAGGTTGCAGAAACTAGTACAGACAGACAGGTGTTGGTTTTGTTGTTGTTGTTTTCTTTTTGATCCAGCATGTGAAATTGATTGAATTGAAGCTGCGTGTAGTTTGAGGAGCCAGATTGCTTGATTTGAGTAGGGACTCAAGAAGGGTTAATCCCTGAATAAATATACAGGCGATGAAATTTGGTTCAGATTATTTACATTCCAGTAACAAAAGTTCTGTAATTTTACATTTAAAGGTGACTTGAGGTTATATTTTATATAAGACTGTAAAGCTGTTTGAGTCAACCAAACGTGGATAAATGAAGTCTGATGAAGATTATTGTTAATGTGTTTTCCCTCTTATAGTCTTTTTTAGCTCTCCTAATAGTTCAGTGTCTTTCCAAATCTAAGAAAATCTAAGAAAAAATTCAGGGTGATTCAAAAAGAGTTGAACATTAGGAAAATTTTTATTGTTCAGTAACTGCTTATATATGTGAATACATAGTCAAAATCATTGTTTATGTATGTATATTATATATTCTTATTGTTGTTTAGTCACTAAGTCATGTCTGACTCTTTTGAGACCCCATGAACTGAAGCCTGTCAGACTCCTCTGTCCATGGGATTTCCCAGGCAAGAATACTTGAGTGGGTTGCCATTTCCTTCTCCGAGGGATCTTCCCCACCCAGGGATCAAACCCACATCTCTTGTGTCTCCTGCATTGGCAGGCGGATTCTTTACCACTGAGCCTCCAAAGAAGCCTATATTATACATGAAAGAAAAGTGAAAGTGAAGTTGCTCAGTCATGTCTGACTCTTTCCGACCCCATGGACTGTAGCCTACCAGGCTCCTCCGTCCATGGGATTTTCAAGGCAAGAGTACTGGAGTGGGTTCCATTTCCTTCTCCAGGGGATCTTCCTGATCCAGGGATCAAACCTGGGTCTCCTGAGTTGTAGGCAGACGCTTTTACCGTCTGAGCCACCATAAATAGTATAAAAAATATTTTGTTAAGAAACTTCCATTGTTATTCCCGCAGTCTTACAAATGCTCAGTATATGCCTTTTTGTCACTTGGTACACACATCTGTGCTGTAGTCTAATTCTTATTAGACCTTTGTAGCATATCCTATCAGTGGTTGAAATGTTAGCTGTGATACAGCCCTTCATTTTCTCAAAGCTGCATATTCCTTACCCATATGAACATAGTTATTACTAAGTAATATACTTTAAACATATTTATTTTTGTGTCACCTTTTATAATGGTGCTGCCAAAAAAAGATAGTCTTCTACCTTAATGAGAAGATTATACCTCTCTGAACAGTAGGGTTTGGGTGTTTTTTGTATTTATTTATTTATTTTTTACCATTTTGAAATCGTCACTCAGGTTAATAAATAGAACTTGTCAGCTACCCTGAAGCTCTTTCACATGCCCCCATCCTAATCACAACTTCCTCCTTCCCCACAAAAGTAATCTCTGTCCTGACTCTAAGGATAATCATGTCCTTGCTCTTTTAAATAATTTTACAGCCCAACCATTTACATCTAGGCACTTAGTTAATCTTGTCCACTTTTCAAAATCATACGTCTTTTCAGTATCTTTTATAAAGTTCCCTCTTGATCCCTTTCTTTTCCTTATACTTTGTGTATTAAAGAATCTGACCCTTTGGTCTGTAGACTTGCCCTCAGTCTCGGTTTTCTTGATTGTATGTTTGTGGTGCATATTGACTGTATTTTCTGCAAATTGGTAGCTAGATGTGAGGACTTAGTCAAACTCAAGTTTAATCCCTTTGGCGGGATGCTTAGGTTTTACGTTTTCATTAAGGAAGTACATAATGTCTAATTGTTTTTCTTTCTGGGATGTATTAGCAGTTGTTAACCTTCAACACCTAGTTCCATTAATTCATTGAGGATCATGGTGATACTGTAATAATTTCTTTTTCTACTTATTACTGGGTTATTTTTCCAAAAAGCCACTTCTTGGTATATACATTTGGCTACCCAGTGGTATATGAACCACAGTTTAAGATAACTATATTAACCTGTATAAATGGGAAATTCCAGGATACACTTACTTTTGAACAGAATTTTTTAGTGCTGAATGGGAGCTTGATAAATCTGGGAGAATCAATTAATATATTTGTTTGATAAATATTTTTTGAGTGCTTATTCTGAGCCACACACAGTGCTGCCTGTTGGGATACAGTGAATAGATCAGTCTACTAAGGCGATTGTGAGAATGGCTATGAAGGTGATGTTGCAGGAAGACCTGACTTAGATTGGTGGGCCAGAGAAGGCCTCTCTAACAAAGTGTTGTTTAACTTGAAATGAGAAGGATGAATAGAAATTAGGTAAAGAAAGAGAGGAAAATTTCAGAGAGGACATTATACTTAGTAGCTTTTTTCTGGGAAAGAGCTCGACTTACTGAAAGATCAGAAAGGTCAGTGTAGGTTGTGGAGGGGAGAGGGATAGATTGAGAGTTTGGGACTGACATGTACCCATTGCTATAAAAATAAAAAAAGGCCACTGTCATTACTAAATTGTGAGTTAGGGCGAGAGGGTTACCTTAAGAGGCAGTAGAAGCCTAATCATGCTGCTGCTGCTGCTGCTGCTAAGTCGCTTCAGTCGTGTCGGACTCTGCCGTCCCTGGGATTCCCTTATAAATAGAGTTAAATATCTTGAGATTTATTTTAGGTACAGTATAGATAATTTTACCCATAGACTTATTCTAGGATCTGAGTCTATCTAATATACATCTGTTTAGCATATGTATACCTTCACAGGATGACTTTTTGGGATGGGTTGGAAAATAATCATAGCCATTTGTTTCAAGCTTTACATAACTAGCCTGGATGCCATCTACACAAATGATGTTTGGATAGAGACAGTTGGAGGGTTGAAAAGAATCCTAAAAGCTCATCTTCTGGCTGTGTTCAAAGGTGTCTGGAGAAGCCAATGAAACTCAGATTGCAGAGGCATTGAAGAGGTACAGTGAACGGGCCTTCTTTGTCCGGGAAGCTCTATTTCACCTTTTTAGCTTGACTCATGTGATGGAAAAAACAAAGCCGGAAATTTTAAAGGTAAGAACAAGAAACTGGATATGAGAAGTGTGAAATTATCTTCCCAGTTAGATGAGAGTTTTGTGAAGAAAATTGGTGAAATCTGCATTTAGTCTTTTTTTTTATGACTGATAATATATAATTCAGTTTTTAGCCATAAATGAGAATGAGAGGAGATAATTGAATAGTGCTACTGAAGTTTTATAGTAATCTCATTTAAGCAATATAAATGCCTTCAAGTTCATATTTAACTATCTAAAACCAGTCATCAGTGTGACATCTTTTTACCAGCTGTAGTAGAAAATAGAGTATATGACTCAAATCAGGACACTACTTGGTATATTAGCCATGTATTGCTTCCATATATGGTTTTTAAAGAAATACAACATTGGGATTTTATAAAGCACTTTTCCATGCTATTTATGAACCTCTTATGCTTTTGTAACTAATCTGTGTTATTCCCCAATTAAGATATTTTACCCAAGACAGTTTTTGAAGGAAAAAATAGGAGGATTCTTAATTGGGTGGGGCATTTTTTGTCAGAATGTGGTCCTCTAGCCACCTGAAGTCTGGGATATTGCTTATTTTAAAAAGCATATTTGTGAACCTCATTCCAAGAAAACTTAGATTCAGTAGGGCTGGATAAGATACAGGAATCTACATTGTAATAATCCCTCAAGATAATCCTTATACACATTTAATTTAGAAACCAGTGAGTATAGGAGTATATTATATTTGGTCCCTCTTTTAGTGGGCACAACAATCCCAAGAAAGAAGTTTTATCTTCTGTTTTACAGATTATGTACCTGAGGGTCTGTGAGGTTAAGTAACAGTAAATTAGTGGCAGAGCCAGAATGACTTAACCTCCTGGTTTCTTAGATTTTTTGAGAATGGGGTGTTTGGATAGGAAGCAGTAACATTTAAGCCCTTGGATGTTGGTTGCAACATCTGCCACCTCCTGTATACCTACCAGTGGATATTGGTGCTTGGTATATGCGTTATCATGTTTTGGTTTTGGTTACTATGCACTTGAGTAACAAAGGATCAGACCTGTAGTCCTGATCTGAAATATTTACTCATTCATTCAGAGAATGGTGCAGAGAGAAATGTGATTCTTTTAAGAAGTTTTTGCTGTAAAAGGAAGCAAAAGAAAAAGGTGGTAGTTGGCTGAGGATGTGTGTGGGTTTTGTTTTGTTTTGTTTTAGATGGGAGAAAAAAATAACTTGTTTGTATGCTGTGTGAATGATCGACTACAGAATAAAAATCTGGTATAGGAGTTGGAAGGGGAGATCAGCTGAAGCAGTGTCCTTGGGTAGACAAGAAGGGAAGAATCAAGCATTTAAGTAGAGGGATTATCTTTAGAGAGGAGCCCTTAGAGGTCATTTATGGTAACAGGCAGGCAGACAGCAATTGCTCATGTGTATGCTGGCAAGGAGATATGTGTAAAAGCCAGACTCTGAAGTTCTTTTATGATTACTTCAGTTTTCTCAGGGCTTCCCTGCTGGCTTAGAGGGTAAAGTGTCTGCCTACAATGCAGGAGACCTGAGTTCGATCCCTGGGACGGGAAGATTCCCTGGAGAAGGAAATGGCAGCCCACTCCAGTAAACTTGCCTGGAAAATCCCTTGGATGGAGAAGCCTGGTAGGCTACACAGTCCATGGGGTCGCAAAGAGTCGGACATGACTGAGCGACTTCACTTTCACTTTCCATTTTCTCAGGGTAACTGGAAGTAAGATCTTCAGCCATTAATAAGGAATGGGGAGGATTTGTTGGGGATTTGAGGAGAGAGGAAAAGGAGAGAAGTAGTTATCCCATCTAGGCCAGAGCGAAGTAAATGGATTTTATTATATTTTAGTTTTATCAGTGTTCTTAAGGAACTGAATGTTGGGATTTGAAAGTGAAGTTTGCTGCTGGTTTACTCTATTCAAGTCAGTAAGAATTTGTTTAGTGCTTGGTATAAAACAGGCCAGACTGAACTATATCTAGGAAATACTAAGATGTTTTCTCTGAATAGAAAAGATTCATTAACATTACAGAAAAATTTCTGGACATGAACAACTTGACACCTCCCTTGGCCTGGTAGGTGAGTAACTATTATGTCCTAGGCTCTGCACATAAGGATAAAAAGTATACTTAAGATAGCTTAGAAATTATTACAGATCAACAGAGTAATGTTGCTATATGCTGCTGCTGCTGCTAGGTCACTTCAGCCATGTCTGACTCTATGCAACCCAATAGACGGCAGCCTATCAGGCTCCTCTGTCCCTGGGATTCTCCAGGCAAGAATAGTGGAGTGGGTTGCCATTTCCTTCTCCAATGCATGAAAGTGAAAGTGAAGTAGCTCATTTGTGTCCGACTCTTCGAGACCCCCATGGACTGTAGCCTACCAGGCTCCTCCGTCTATGGGATTTTCCAGGCAAGAGTACTGGAGTGGGTTGCCATTGCCTTCTCCATTGATATGTCAAGAGGGCTTATATGTTTTTATAAGTTGGATTAAGAGAACTCATTTCTTTTTCAGCTTGTGGTTACTGGGATGAGAAACCACCCTATGAATTTGCCAGTGCAGCTTGCTGCAAGCGCCTGTGTGTTTAATTTAACCAAGCAGGATCTTGCTGCAGGAATGCCTGTCCGACTCCTGGCTGATGTGACCCATTTGCTGCTCAAAGCCATGGAACATTTTCCCAACCACCAGCAGGCAAGCATATGGGAATTCACATACAAATGGTCTTTTTAGTGTCTACTACCCATCTCCTACCTCCATACAGTTCATCTGAGTAGACCAAAGCTGGAAATTCCTTTGGAAGCTGTGAAGTAATATATTTTGTGGTGTGACTGAGTGCAGGGCGATAGACAAGTAGAATACTGAAGAATGCGTTCCTCGCCTAAAAGCATTTCAGTCCAAACATGGAGGGAAATAATGCAAGCCGTGTAAAACGTCTTGTGCCCAGACCTTGAGTTGGTGATAATTTCAGCATACAGGATTAGGTGTAGAGCTTCTGCTCTGAGCCAGGCATTGGTTCAGTACTCAAGTACTCGGTACTTAAGTACTAGAATAGAGAAATAAATAAGACATGGATTTTCTGTTTCTAGCAGTATAGGTAGTCTATAAAACCTGTCCTGTTCTTTGGATGAAAACTAAAAATCCTGCTGGAATTATATTTTTAACTCTTTAAGATTTAACAATGAGTTGGCAAAGTTAGTAGAAAATACTCAAGAGACCCAAAATCAAGTAAAATCGGCAACCCAGATTGGTGAGTGGATCATTAAAGCCAGCTTCCCTCATTGAGAATAGCTGCCAAACTAGATGAGTTTTAGCCTTTGGTTTTCATGGACTCTGGAAGCCAGGTGAACAGAAGACAAAACAGGACCCATCCAAAGGCCACCAGAGGGGAGGGAGATTAGCTGGAATTATCCAGTTTATCACCCTATTTCTCATCTAATAAAAAAGATTTTTAAAATGTGCAAGTAAACTTATGTGGGTCCAGTGGAAGTTAGTCCTTGAACCGTAGGTGAGCAGAATAAAGGTTCTAAGACATGTTATGCTTTATAAATGTCTTTTTTTAAAAATAGAATATAACAAAGCAATATTTATTCAGGGTTTTTTTTTTTTTTCCTCTCTTTGGTTCTTAGTTACAGAAGAATTGCCTCCTTTCACTTTGCAGTGACCGAATTCTTCAAGATGTTCCATTCAACAGGCAAGTGGTAGCACCAGAACTTAAATATGGGACAAAATGGAATTTTAGAAATCTGTCTTGGGTCATGTCTTACCATTTAGGATATTCCTAGTGTACAGCTAATTAAGTGGGTGGAATTGTGTTTCACCTTATAGAATGCTGAATCTACTTTCTGTAATTTAATACTTTCATATTCATGAGAGCAGATTCTATTTTCATACCTCTTTGCATAAGAATTTGTACTGATTATAGTTTTTAGAATGTATGCACAGTGTTGTAGGCTGAAGAAACTAAAGCATATAGAAATTCAGTATCTTGCCCATGGTTTTGTGACTAGTAACTGCAAGGCTAGAAAGGATCAAGTCTAGTTTTAGCTCCAGCATTCTTTTCTCTGTATTATGCCTCTTTTTATTATAGTTATTTGATATTGAATTATAGGAGAAACCTTTTAAGCAGAGGTTAAGAGAGACCATATAGCTGGATTCCAGTAAGTATAAAGAATTTCCTTGTTTTGTAAGATGTGATTTGGGAGCTAATTTTTTTTTTCATTTTACTATTTTAAAATATAATTTTTTAGTGATAGTATTTTCGAAACTAAATTTATACTTTATGATTTAATGAGAAGTGTATTTCTCAAGCAGCAGTTTTATAGTGATTTACTTTTATTTGGGTAATAGTACATTGTTATCTGACATGCTGATGTAATGAAGTGTTCATTTACTATTTGAAATAATTGGTTCAGACGGTAAGGAATCTGCCTGCAGTGCAGGAGACCCGGGTGTAGTCCCTGGGTCACAAGGATCCCCTGGAGAAGGAAACGGCAACCCACTGCAGTATTCTTGCCTGGAGAATTCCATGGACAGAGGAGCCTGGTGGACTAGAGTCCCTGGAGTCACAAAGAGTTGGACACAACTGAATGACTAACATACTTTCACATGTATCTCATGTAGATTACTGAATTTTATTTTATAAATATATTAAGCATCTTCATTGATCACATGAAGTCATAGGCTGAAAAGACATAATCTAAAGAAAATTATAAACCACCCCAGAGGTTGACAGCCTTTTCCTTAAATGGCTAGATATTAAATGTTCCAGGTTCATGAGCCATAGGGTCTCTGTTGGACCTACTTAATCCTCCCATTGTACCTCCAAAGCAGCCATAGACATAGACTTTACGAAAAAAAGAAAAAATGAGGATAACTGTTCCAATAAAACTTCAGAAAACAGACAGCTAGGCCCACAGCTATAAAATCACTTGAGGTGGGCTATTGTTTGCCCTTGATGTAGCCAGTGAGTACAGTCTGCTAGAATTGAGCTTCTGTGTGATAAGAGACAGAGATTGATTAATCTTTGCCTCTAGTGCTTAGTATTTCAGTGGCTGTTTGATGGATGGATGAATGAATGAATTAGGAGTGTAACAGAAGACAGTCTTTCATAGAAGAGGATGACAGAATGTACTGGGCCCCCAAGCAAGGACAGAAAGATTTCATCGGCTTGGTGATCATTAAAGATTTCGTTTTAGTGATGGCATTAAGATAATAAAAATAATAACTAATGTATGAGGCACTTGCCAGACACAGTGCTAGGTGTTTTAGATATGTTTATTCAGTCCTTGCAACAGTCCTGTGAAATTGTTACTATTGTAATTAATCTTCATTTTACAGATGAGGAAACAGAGGCACAGAGAAGTTTAGTAGCTTGCTCAAGGTGATAAGATAGTAAGTAGCAGAATTTAGATTTAAATCCAGACTGACTCCAGAGCTTCTACTTTTTATATCCATGTCATATTGCCTTGAAACTGAAAATTGACTGAGTTGATTGTTCTGTGGGAACTGCGCAAGTAAAGGCACAGAGGAAGTCAATACTAGTAAAAATCAACTTTTATCAAAAGTTTGATAAGTGCCAAGGTCTGTACTAAGTCTTAAGCTTTATGTGTGATATGATATAATCCTCACAACAGTCCTATGGAATAGACTATTATTTTACAGACAAAGAAATTGAAGTTCAGAGAGATGAAGGAAGTTACCCAGGTTCCCAAAGTTAGTACATGGTGAAGGTGATATTTGAATCCAGGCTGATTCCAATGTGTATGATGTTCTTAATGACATGACTACATTGCCTCACAGGATAAAACAATGTATTTTATTGTTATCATTAACATTAGGTAGAGGTAGAATTCCAACCCCCAAATTCAAAGAACTTCAGAATTTGCTTTTAACTTTTATTACTAGGTTATATTATTTGATATATATGGACATGTTTTGAGACTAATAAAGTTTCCATGTATCATATCCTCTCTTTTCCTGTTTTATTTATTTTTTCTCTAGCATATGTCAGTACCCAAACATGCCATATACTTTACTTATTTATTTATGACCTGTCTTCCCCACTAGAGTGTAATCTCTGTGAGAGTAGAGATATTTTTCTGTTTTGTTCGCTAATCTGTCCCTAGCACCCAAAACAATATCTGGCACAAAGGAGAAGCTGAATAAATGTTTTTGAGTAAAAGAATAAGTATTCCCATTGTGCTAAGTACTGGCGGGAACCCAGAAAATACTTAAAATTATTATTATCACTATAGGATAGAAATATGTTATACTTCTAGAAGATGAATGTCAAATATTTTTTACCATATTTTCCAAACTCTCTGTTTCTTTACAGTGTTGTCAGAATTAATTATACCATCTCCAGAACACTGTGTGTCCTTGTTATTCTCTATCAGTTAGGAGGAGCTTTCCTTTTCTTTCTCACCTACCTAAATTGTAGCATCAGTTCCCAGCTGGAGCTCTGAAACTATTCCTGGGGCCTCCAGGGTTAATTCATGAAACTCTGTGTGTGTTTTCAGGTTTGAAGCAGCCAAGCTTGTCATGCAGTGGCTCTGCAACCATGAGGATCAAAACATGCAGAGGATGGCAGTTGCTATCATTTCCATTCTGGCTGCCAAGGTACCTGAACTCGTATTTTATAATTTTCTGTAGGAAACTGTTTCCCCGGACAGTTTAGTAAACCAGGTTAACTTACTCAAGCTGCATTCAGGGTTGCAGAATTCCAGGTTGATCAGAGATTGTGGTCTGACCTTTGGAGTCTGCTACAGTGAGTGATATTAAACCCACACTGGTAGATGTTTGGACGTTTACCGTGTCTTCTGCTCGCTTGCAGCTTTCTACGGAACAGACAGCCCAGCTTGGTGCTGAACTCTTCATCGTCCGGGTAAGTCTGTGCAGACCCCTAAACAGTTTTCATTTTCTTTATTCTCAGGCGGTGTTGCCTATCTTCTGAGATTTTATATTTCAAAAGTTTGTTTTTGTTACTTCTAAGTGAGTGTATTAATTTCTCTTCATTGGGGCAGCTTTACTCTTTAACAAGAGATGGAAAGACTCCTGAACTAGGAATCAGATGACCCGGGGTCTAACTTGTACACTCACTGTGTGAATATAGATAAATTACCTGGACCATTGGGGCCCAAATAAACCTTAAATCCTGTCTAGTTCACATAATTCTGTGATTTTATTATTTATTAAGAAAATGTGGAATCTCTATTATAGTCATAAGACTATGCTAGATGCTTTAGGGGAAAAGATTATGTAAATAGCTGATTTATGATTTTTGGTTGCTTCAGTTGAGGAATTAATATAGTGAACAGTGAAAACTTAAAATCTTTAAAGATACTAAGTTGAAATCATGCCTTATTCCCAGTTCTGTCACTCAGCAGCTGTGTGATTTCAGGCAAGTCACCTAAATTTTCTTTGAAATAATAAAAAATGCTTTATATAGTTGTTATGAAGATTGAAAAGGAAAAAAAAATTGAAGGAATTTACTAAGTTCCTAGCACAAAATCCAACACATATGTTGGACAAGTAGAAAATGCTGCTGATTTTATTTATTTTTACTCTTTTCAGGGATGACATTTTAGTTTTAAATAGGACTTTTTATTGCTGTGTATGAGTTTCAGTAATTTTGGCTAGAGGTATATTCAAAGATTTTAAGGAAGTAGTCCACTTGTATGCTTTGGGAGAAAATTAAGTTTAATTTGAGTAGCAATTACCAGGAGTCAATAGTAGTAGTAATGGTGATGCTAGCTAATTTTTTTTAAGCCCTTAATTAAATTCAGGTAGCCCAATTCTAGTGCCACACTCTTGGCCTCTATGCTATTAAGTTACATAATTGCAACTAGATGTTTGTGTTTCTTAAAAATTTTTTCCTTCATTGTACATAACTTTAAGTAATAGTGCTCATTAATATTACTTGTATCTGTTTTAGCAGAGCTCCATTTACCCCCAAAAGTGTAAACTAAAAATGAAATTATGGATGGCCCATGTAGGTCTTAAAATATTTATTTTTCAAGCTTACATTTCTTAGGTTTAAAGCTATGATAGAAATAATTTACAAATGGAATTTCAAAGCTATAATCTTATTTAAATCCAATTTAGACTTTAGTTCTCTTACTATTGTATATAGTTCATCCATTCTTTTTTTCTTAAGGAAAACATGGGGTTAGAATTAGGTCTTCCAATTTTTACTTTCTCTTACTAAGTTGGCTATGATAAAATTACTTAATATTACTTGGACTCAATTTCCTCTTCTGAAAAATGAGGACAACAGTATTACAATATAGGATATAATTTGCTGATATGTAGGAAGTATTGGCTTCATTCCCTCCACCTTTTTTATCCCAGGACCTGAAGTGAGTATATGTTGTGACCTTTTGGGTAACATAGTAGATCCTAAGTTTTAATCATTTTGCTTTTCATTTTATTTACAGGTGATTAGATTATAGGTATGATAAGAATATTATAGAAGTATTTGTGAAAATTCTCTTTTTTTCTTGTGGAAGGGATCAGAATATTATAGAAGTATTTATGAAAATCCTCTATTTTTTTCTTGTGAAAGGAAAAGTCTAATCCAATAGGCTGTTTGTTGCACTTTATAGGAAATGTTTGAACCCATGAAACTAATCCTCATGGACTTGTTAGTCCATGTTATTACCACTAATTACAATAACAATTCAGTAATTAGAAATTCTATTTTCCTCTTTCAGCAACTTCTTCAAATAGTGAAGCAGAAAACCAATCAAAATTCAGTGGACACTACTTTGAAGTTTACTTTGAGTGCACTTTGGAACCTCACAGATGAATCTCCAACCACTTGCAGACACTTTATTGAAAATCAAGGGTTAGAACTCTTCATGAGGGTTCTAGAGGTTAGAATGGGAATTTAGCCTATAGCTTTGGACATTCATTTATTGATTGATTTGAGCATTTGTTTGTTATATTTGGTTCTTTAGTTATAGATGTCTCTTTCTTTTTATAGTCATTCCCAACCGAGTCATCCATTCAACAGAAAGTCCTAGGACTTTTGGTAAGATACAAGCATTTCCCACTAAGTTCAAGCTGTAATTATTTTCCATCTGAGATATTACATAGAAAAATGCTACTCTGTTTGTAAACACATAATGATGTTAAAAATATATATCAATATAATTAAGTAAAAAAAGCAGGCTACAAAGTTACATATACATATTTAGATTTTCATCATACTGAAAGGAAGAATATAAATTACATACTTTTCTTTATATTTTGTGGTATAGTACAAAGCTTCACTGTGAACATGTTTTACTTGTATAATCAGAAAAAAAAAGATCTCATGAAAAATGTCACTAACCTACAAGTATTCTTAGATTCTGTCTGGTAATTGATAATTACTACTTAAACAACTGTTTAACAAATCAGATATTCCATAAGTATACTGAATATATGTTAAAGTGAGCCCTCTAGGATTTTAAGACACAGAGGAGGATCAGATATTTTATCACTTTTAATTGCTGCAACAGAAGAAGTGCCTGTACAGAAGATGCTATTTTAGAGCAGACCTCTGCTCTGGAAGAATTAGATCACAGGAGGCATAGGTTAGTAAATTGTAAAAGAAAAGTAGATTAATGTTTATTTTCTAGATTCAGAAACATGAGAGATGGATTTTTGCGAAAGCTGAGGGCTGGCATTTAAAGAGGACTATCTAGAGACTTCCCTAGCTGTCCAGTAGTTAGAACTTCCTGCTGCCAGTGCAGGGGACATAGGTTTGATCCCTGGTCTGGGAGCTGAGATCCCACATGCAGTGGGTTGTGGCCAAAAGACAAAAACAAAACCTAAAAAACTGTAGTATCTATTTACTATAGTTTTAGTTATATAAAGCAGAAAATGTAAAACTATCTAAGTGCCCAGTAATAGGGAAATGTTAAGTAAATTACAGTATTTGATTGTTTTATTCATGGTTCATAGGATTATTAGATATGGAATTTGGCTTAAGTCATTATAAGAGGAAAAGGGGAATTTATTTTAAATATTCAGAAAGATCACATAGGGCTTTAAAATTGCTTTTTAAAAAAAATTTCTTAAAGAATATAGCTTACTATACCTAGTGAAGCAGTGCAAAAATGTATTTAAAAAGTGTAAGGTTTTGTCCCCCACCTTCCTTTATTTTAATTTTGTGAATTAATGTTAATATATCCTGATGTGCTTCCTTCCATTATCTTTTTCCTTTATTTTGTGATTGAATTTTTTTGATAGTTTATTTTGAGATATTGATTCTAGTTTAATTTTTCATGATCAGAGAAAGTACTTTGAGTCCTTTTGAATTTATTGAGACATATGTGGCCTGGGATATGGTCTTTCCTGGTCAATGCTCCATGTGCTCTTTAGAAGAATGAATATTCTGCTTTTGTTAAGACTGTTCTATATGTATCTATTGGTTGATATTCACATCTACCATAGACTTACTGATTTTCTGCCTACTTGTTCTGTTAGGTAGCATTTATCATGTTCTATCAGTTTTTGCTTCCTGTACTTTGAAGCTCTGTTATTAGGTTCAAAAATGGACTTGTTATGCCCTCTCAATTAACTGATCCCTTTATCATTATGAAATGACCTTCTTTATCCCTGGTAATATTCTTTACTTTGAAATCTTCTTTGTCTCCTTAATATAGCCAGTCCAGCTTTCTTTTGACTAATGTTGACATGGTTTATCTTTTTCTCTCCTGTTACTTTTAACCTATATTTGTCTTTATATTTAAAGTGTGTTTCTTATAGACAGCATATACTTTGCACCCTGTTTTTTACACAGTGTGAGAAGCTCTCCTTTTTATTTGGACTGTTTGGATTGTTTACATTTAATGTAATTATTGGTATGGTTATATTTGAGTTCATCAACTTGGTATTTATTTTCTGTTTGTCCCATCTGTTTGTTTTTTTTTCTTTTTCTGCTTTTTTTTGGTTTGAGTTAATAATGTTGTTTGATCTCCTTTCTTGGTTTATTAGCTATTACTCTGATTTGCTAAGTTAATGATTATTGTGAGTTTATAGTATACATTTTTAATCATTCTACCTTTAAGTGATTTTATATGATTTCATATATATTATTATTTTTTATTTCATATATATTATAAAAAACTTAAAATAGTAGATTTCCATTTCTGCTCTTTCCTTTATGTCATCATTGTCATGTATTTTACTTTTATATATGCAATAAACCGATAAACATTGTTTTTTATATCAGTTATCTTTTAAGGAGATTTAAATACTTTTTAAAAACGTACATGTTTTCCCATATAGTTACTATTTGTGATGCTCATCTTTCCTTTGTGTAGATCCAGATTTCTAACTGGTATAATTTTCCTTCTGCTGAAAAAACATTCTTTAACATATTTCATAGTGTGGGTCTGTCTGCTACTGATGAATTCTTCAGCTTTTGTATGTCTGCAAACATCTTTATTTAATCTTCATTTTTGAAAGTTTCTTTTCTGCCAGCTCTGGAACTCTAGGTTGATAGTACTTTAAAGATGTTGATTACCTTTTTTCTGACTTGCCATCTTTCTGATGCGAAATCTGATGTCATCATTATCTTTATTCCTCTGTACGTATATGATCTTCCTCTGGCTACTTTTAAAATTTAGGATTAGCAACAACAATTCTGTATAATTTGATTATGATGTGTTTTAATGTAATTTACTCCATGATTCCTGTATCTGAGATTCATTGAACTTCTTGGTTTATAGTCTTCAAGTTTTAAAAGTGTTAGGCCATTATTTCTTAAAACAAAAAATGTTTTACACCCCCTTACCCCCAACCCATTGGAGTCCTTTGGAGACTTCTATCTCATATGTTAAGCTGCTTGAAATTCACAACTCATTGGTGCTTTTTAATTTTCTTTTGTTTTCTGTGTATGTTTCAGTTTGAATTATTTCCATTGTTATGCCTTCTAATTTAGTAATTGTTTCTTCTTCAATGTCTAATCTGCTATTAATCCCAGCTAGTGTATAGTTTTTAATCGTTAGACGTCATTTTCTTCTCTAAAATTCAATTTGGGTCTTTTTTATATCTTCCATATTTTTACATAACTTTTTGAACATATGAAATTTATTCATAATAACTGTCCTTCTCTGCTAATTTTAACGTCTGTATTAGTTCTGGGTAAATTTCAAATGATTGATTATTCCCCTCATTTTGAGTTTTGTTTTCCTGTCACTTTGCATGCCTGGTAGTTTTTGATTGTATGCCAGACATTTTGAATTTTACCTTGTTGGGTGCTGGATAGTTTTATTTTCCTATAACATATTCTTGAATTTTGTTCCAGGATTAACTGACTTACTTTTAAACAGTCTGATTCTATTTGATCTTGCTTTTGTGATGTATTAGGAGGATCTAGAGTGTGCCAAGGCTAGAGCTAATTATTCTGTACTACTGAAACAAGACCTTCCTGAGTACTCAATGCCTATTCCTGGCCCTTTGTAAGTGCCAGGAACTTTAATCTTTTTAATAGCTCGTTTTCCGCCGTCAAATAGTTTTCTCACAGTCATGCTCTGATCAGTACTCTGCTGAATAGGGTGCTATGCCCTGCAGCTCTCTGGATTCTCTTCATGTACAATTCTCTTCTTTCTAGTTCTCTGTCCTGTGACTTGCCTTGATCTCCCTAGATTCCCAACTCCATCTCTTCAACTCCATGAGTCCACTGGGCTCTACTTCAATTCTATATCGCTAAGCCAAAGCCTGGAAACTCTCAAGGCAGCATCTCCTCTTGTTTGTTATCCACCTCTAAAGGTCACTGTTCTTTATTACCTAATGTCTAGTATCTTGAAAAGTATTGCTTCATGTTGTGTTTTTTCAGTTGTTTTAGAATGGAAAGTAAGTCTGGCCCCTTTTATTTCATCTTGGTCAGAAGTAGGAGTCCTCATCAGTTTTTCACTGTACAGATTTAAGAATGAGAAATTTGTCTTTTATACTTAACCAAAGATCCTGACACTAGGAAAGATTGAAGGCAAAAGGAAAAAAGGGTGGCAGAGAATGAGATAGTTAGATAGCATCACCAACTCAATGGACATGTGTTTGAGCAAATTCCGAGAGACAGTGGAGGAGAGAAAAGCCTGGTGTGCTATAGTCCGTGGAATTGCAAAGATTTGGACATGACTTAGCAACTGAACAACAACAACAATGTATTTCTCATACTATTTTAGAAAAAAATTTCTCTTAGTGTAGGTATGTTGGCAATGAATTTTCATTTAGGTTTTGTCTGTGTGAAAATGTCTTTTTTTCATTTTCAAAAGATAAATTTTTTGGTCACTATTGAAGTCCAAGTGGACATTTTTTCTATTTTGTTTTTTGGTTATAATTTTCATAAATTGGGATAATTTTTGCCATTATTTCTTCAGATATGTTTTTCTGTACCCTTTCTTATATCCTTTCTTTTTGAGACCCTGATTACAAGTATATTAGATTGCTTGAAATTATCACACAGGTCACATGACAGAATACTCTGCTGGCTTTTTGGCAGATTTTTTTTTTTTTTCTTTCCATATTTTGACTTGAATGTTTTTTCTACTACTGTTTTTTCATTTTTCATTTTATATATAGATATATTTACTATAATTATATACATATAGTATAATAATATATATATTCTTTCTGGAAGTTACATTTAGGTCATTTTTATATTGTCTTTTTTTTTTCTCCTCAGGCTTATATTTTTCTTTCATTCTGTAATATATGTATAACATTTATAATAGCTGTTTTAAATCCTTATCTATTGGTTCTATTATCCCTGTCATTTCTGGATCTATTTTTATTGATTGACTTTTCTCCCAGTTAAGGATCATATTTTCCTGACTCTTTATATGTCTGGTAATTTTTCACTGGTTGTAGCTATTGTGAAATTTAATTCACTTTGTTGATTACTAGATTTTATTGTTTTCCTTTTAAGAGTCTTGGACTTTGTCTGGGTATTCAGTTAACCTACTCACAGATCAGGTTGTTCCATTCAAAGCTTACTTATAGGCATACCTCATTTTTTTCACTTCACAAATACTGTGTTATTTTCCAAATTGAAGATTTGTGGCAAGTCTGTTGGCACCATTTTTCTAACATTATTAGCTCACTTTGTGTTTCTGTGTCACATTTTGATTATTCTTGTAACATTTCAAACTTTTTCATTATTGTTATACTTGATATGGTGATCTCTGATCAGTGATGTTTGATGTTACTACTGTAACTCATTCAAAGGCTCAGATGATAGTTAGAGTCTTTTAGCAATAAAGTATTTAATAATCAAGGTATGTACAGTGTGGTTTTTTTTGTTTTTTTTTTTTTTTACATAATGCTGTTGCATACTTATTAGACTACAATATATATAGTATAAACCTAACTTCTGTGTGTACTGGAAACTAAGAAGTTTTGTGTGGTTCCCTTGATTGCAGTATTCATTTTTTTGTGATTGTCAGAAACCAAACCCACAATCTCCAAAGTTATGCCTATATTTGCTTTGTTAGAGTAGCTTCAGATCAGCCTTTCCCCTACTGCTTAACCCTAGTTACCTCACTACTCAAATGTTTTGTTTAGATGAAATCCCTTCACTCTGGCTGCTAAGAATGTAAACTATTCCTAAACCTGTGTGACTTTGGGATTTGTTCATGTATTGCTTTCTGATGGTTCTTTCCTTAGCTTCATGGGGTTTCATTTCATATCAGTAGTCAGCCAAAGATTTCAGGGGATCCCTCTGCAGATATCTTTTTCTTTGGAAATTTTTCCTTTTCATTACTCTGTTCTATAGATTTTTTTTGCCTTAGCCACGCTACACACCGATCCTTATCTCTTCAACTCAGCAAAACTGTCAGATTCTCTTTAGATTCCCCTTATGTGCACAGCAGTCTAGAAACTGCCCTGTTTGAATATCTTTTCTCGTATCCATACAGGGATCACATTCCCTGTATAGCTAGTTGTCCATTCTCTCATATATTTTGGCTGGTTTCCCAGTAACTTGTTTATTGCAACAAAGAATGGCCCATAATTCTTTCGATACTTTGTTCCAGATCTTTCTTGTTGTGTTTTAATGATGCTGTCTTTGCATTTTCGTGTGTGTCTGTGTGTTTTAAACTTCTTAAATCAGGTACTATCTTGTAGTTATATTGCATGAGATTCTTGGGGGAGTCTAACTCACTATTGTGTATTTGATGATTCTTACTCATTATGGATTATTTTCATTGTGAATTGTAATTTAGCATTTTCTGTGGGGCTTTGAGTTCAACATGTGTCCTTCTCAGAGGGTCTTTGTATTTCTTTCTACCAAGCTTGGAGGAGATAGAGAACTACCTTTCTTTGTTTGTTTAATTTATTCATTTTGACCACACCACACAGCTTGTGGGATTTTAGTTCCCCAGCCAGGGATTGAACCCAGGCCCTTTGGAGTGAAACACAGAGTCCTAGCCACTGGACTGCCAGGGAATTCCCTTATTTGCTTATTTTATTTTATTTTTTTTTCACCCCACCTCCCTATTTGCTTATTTTAAAAGGCATGTATTCTTTTCCTTTTTTTGTCTCTGTAAAATGGTACATGCTATGTAAAAAATATGAATATGGAAGAATATAAAAAATAAATGTGAGATGCTTTTTCTTGTTTCAATATGTGAGATTAGAGAGGGGCATAGGAGACTTTGATTAATCATTTATGGTGATGGAAAAATACAGGATTATATACATTTCATGTAGCAGGTAAAGTTATACCTGTCTCTTCTGTCTTCCCTCTTTTCGGCGGTTGGAAAAGAGAACTTAGTCTTTACAGAGGATGCATTTGGACGTGATACCTTTCATTTTCACTTGTCACAGAATGGCTTAAGTTAGGGAGTGAATAGTTTCTTAACAATGAAAAGGCCAGGGTTTTTGGTTCCTAAGAATTGGAATCAGTGTGTTAGGAAAAGAATTATGATTTCATAGTAGATCAGATGAAGTTTTGAGAAAGAGGATTAATCTTCACAATAGTGAGGTAAGCTGGGTCTTATATTGTTTTGGAGAAAATCAAGCACAGCCTAAATTGTAAACCCCTCAATTGTTTCCCATGTGAATAGAGGTCTTCCTTATATACTGCCTAGGCAAGCCATCATATCCCAACTCCAGATAAAACACCTACCTTCCACAGGCCAGCAGGCAAATTTTGACATTCAATGGAGGTCCTAGGCTATGAAGTTTTTAAGACAGGATCACTATATTGCTCATGTAAATGAATGCTTTCCTGTCTTCATCTTACTTAGGCTCTCCACATTACTTAGAACTACTAATCCTTTCACCCTTTTTAAAAAAAAAGTTGCTTATTTTTGGCTCTACTGGGTCTTCACTGTTTGTGTGGGCTTTTCTCTAGTTGTGGTGAGCAGGGGCTACTCTCTAGTTGCAGTGCACTGGCTTCTCATTGCAGTGGCTTCTCTTGTTGCAGAGCATGTGCTCTAGAGTGTGGGCTTCAGTAGTTGCAGCACACAGGCTCAGTAATTGTGGCTCACGGGCTCTAGAGTGTAGGGCTCAGTAGCTGTGGGGCACGGGCTTAGTTGCCCCGTGGCACGTGGAATCTTCCTGGACCAGGGATTGAACCCGTGTTCCCTGCATTGGCAGGTGGATTCTTAACCCCTGGGCCCCCAGGGAAGTACTCCTTTTATCCTTTTGATGTACTCACCTATCTCTGCTCTCTAGATACCAAACTTTCCCCTTACCTCTCCTATTGTTTTCCGCCTACCTCTCTTATGGTTGCTCCCAGGTTGGAGTTTCTCCAGACCACACAGATGGTGTAGATTTGAACTACACTCTTGCTTGAGGGCGGGCCCCTGCTTATAAATTCCCCATGTATATAAAGGAAGATTTAGGCCAGAGCCGAGACCACAGTAGGCCTCTTTCTTGTGTCCCTGTGTCAGGCCACCCTTTTATTGAGGTGTAATGCTTTGGAAATTCTTGCATTGTATGCAGAGTCTTAGTATCTCTGGTCCTTACTTCTGACCTTGCATGGCTGTTAAACCCGGTTCTCTTGCACCCTGAGCACCCCCCACTGCTGTGAGCCAGAGATAGCCTGTTAGGCTCTAGTTTGATTTCCTGTTTACATTTTGTCCCAGACAAAAAAGTTACATATTTAAAGTTTGTTTGCTATTTTTCACCTAGCACAACTAGATATTGTACAGCAGGAAATTTTTAGGTTATCTACTTCACTATTTCACTTGAAAAGAAACTATTTATTTTATTGTTTGGGGTGGAGAGGAATAAAATCACCTATAATCCCACAGTGCTGACATAGCAACAGTTTTCACCTTTTGTCCATACATGATTAAATCATTGCAGTGTCATTTAGCCATTTACTATACATATTACTTTAATTTTTATATTTTTTTCCCCAGAACAATATAGCTGAAGTACAAGAATTGCATTCTGAATTAATGTGGAAGGATTTTATAGACCACATCAGTAGTCTTCTACATAGTGTTGAAGTGGAAGTCAGTTACTTTGCAGCTGGAATTATTGCCCACTTAATATCTAGAGGTGAACAAGCTTGGACATTGAGTCGCAGCCAGAGGAATTCTCTTCTGGATGATCTGGTAGGGTAACTTGCTGTTTCCTGGAAGAATACAAACAACATTAATAATGATTAAACTATCAAAGCCTCATCATGTAATACGAAATAAATATTGTAATCCTTTCTTGTGTGTCTTGTGTCTTTCAGCATTCAGCTATTTTGAAATGGCCAACTCCAGAGTGTGAGATGGTAGCATACAGGTAATTAGCAAGATAATTAATATTAAGCCAATAACCTAGTCATGTTGCTTGCCTAGAGGTCATTCCTATTAGATGTATGGTTGTTTTCCCTTAGGCCTCTATGTTTTTACTTTTTTTGCTACCTATCATTCATCAGTCCTTCTTTCATATTCATTGAAGACAGGTGCCAAAGTCTTGTTCTATCCTCTTGAAATTCAAAGATGAATAAGATATGGTGCCTCCAAACAAGAACTTTACAGCCTAGTGAGGGAAACCAAATGTAAATCAGATATAATTCACTCTTATGCTAATTTCATAGAATGCTCTAAAATCAAAGATGAAGATACTTTTTTTAAAAAAGATGACAGTACTTAAATCTGCAGTGGAAAATAATGAAAAACTTCCAGAGGAAGTAGATTGTGAGCTGAGTTTTAAGTAGGGATAAGATTTTAGGAAGAGTGTTAATGCAAGGAGGTGTAAAACAAGAGAACACATTTAAAGAACTAGAAGCAGCACCTGATGTGTTTAGGGAAGCAGTTTGTAATTATTAAAGTGCATACTGGATTCTAACTTTATTTATGACAAGTGATTTGATAGATAAGTTACTAATATTCCTGAAGTATACCAGATTGCTGCATAAATATTATCATTACAGTTTATTTTGTTGTTTACTTTATAAATGCTGATGCTGCCAGTACTTTTTATTCCAATATGTTTTATACATTTTTGGGCAGAAGACTAGTAGAAATAGGCTAAATTCTGGACCTCCTTCATGATGTTCTATTGGTTAGTTACCAACTAACTTCTTATCTAGGTTTCCAAACCAAGGTCTACTGTTCTTCAGAATGTGTATCTTCAAGACCAAATGGTGCTTTTGAGAAAAAGTACATTGTTCTGATCACCTTCTATCTTCTGCACCAAGACTTTTGGCTAAGACAAAGAAATGATGTTCTATAGAGGGTCATTTATATTAGTTTAAAAATAGAAGGATGAAATTTCTGGAGTGAAAAGCTCAGGAAGCCTTGCTTCAGAAGATGACACAAAGTTTAGGATGTAACTTTTACTCTTTTCCTTTGCACTTTCAGGTCCTTTAATCCATTTTTCCCGTTACTGGGCTGTTTCACAACACCTGGAGTCCAGCTCTGGGCAGTTTGGGCCATGCAGCATGTCTGCAGCAAGAATCGTATGTACCAAGAGAGAATTGTGTTTGAATGTAATTCTTGTCCTTCAACTGTATTGTTCTGGGAAAAAAAGAAGCTTAAAATTAAAATGATGTGTATATTCAGTGTTTAGGACATTGCTGCCAGCACCCATAGTGTGTGGAGAAGTAAAGTATTTAAATCAGGTTTCATGTCATTTTTTATTTTTCATATTATTCTTTTTTGAAGGCTGTGATGTGATATAACTCTTTTGTCAGTATTTATTAATATAAACTCATTCCATAGGTGATTTGAAATATTAAAAAGAAGCACATAAATATACCTTAATGGAAAAGTATAAATTATATTTTCTTAAATTAAAAATCAGAACCAAGGAAAAATAATTTGAAAAAAATTAAAAGATAGAGGGAAGATAGTAAAATTTAGATATGTAGGCCATTCATACTAATTGATATACTGTCTGTGACTGGGCTGCAAGTAATCAGCTACATGATTCTCTTTCTATATATAAGAGGGAAGAACATTATATATCCTGAAAGGGGTATAAAGCTTTTCTGCACAATTAACTACAAGTTAAATTTCTTTTATAGAGCCTATTTTAATAGGGGCTATGTTATACATGGCCTTATATAAGAATGTGAGAGTCATTTTTTTAACAATAGTTTTTTAGCAAGTAGCAGTACTGTTTTGTTATATTCTTTCTTGTTGCATTCTTTGATGAACACATATCACAAAAAGAGAACTCAACAAAAGTTCTTCTTTGTCCGATGAATAGAGGAAGATGGTTTAGGGAATGGGAAGCGACAGAGAAAACCACCTTGTACCCACCTAAACCTCCACCTGGAAGCTTTTCTGCCTCCTCCCACTAAATTCCTGGAGCAGAGTTGCTCATTCATAAACATAGGACTGCCTCATTAGCTACACTAAACTGCCTCTGCTATAAATTTTTTTTTCCTTTCTCTGTACCTTTAGGTTCTGAGAACTCTCAGTATTATTATTTTTTTTAACAGTCTATCTGATTTTATACCCAGCCTCTAATCTCCAGGCTTCTTTGCTCATTACTCTTCACAGACTCATAGGAGAAAGTAAAACATAATGAATAAATAATAGTGCATTTTCATTTAACTGGTGCCATTTTTGTGACTACTCTTAGGTGTTGGTGTTTTTTCAGGTTTACTCTGTGAAATGAGTGCCCTGAAGAATTTATTCTATAATGCACTGTAATTTGGATATTGTAGATTATTGTATCTCCAACTCAGGTAGTTCAGGTTCTTACTTTCTTGCTTCTCTGTTTATATTTAAATGGAATTTACTTCTCAGTTTGCACTAAAAAGTTTTAATGCACTAAAAAGCTTATAACTTTTAAAAATTAAGAGTTAGTGTAGCATAGTGATTAAGAGCACACAAGACTATTAATACCTGGATTCAAATCATGTTCCACCACTTACCATGTATGTCATCTTGAGCAAATTATTAAATCTAGGACTTCAGTTTCCACATTTGTTAAATGGAAATAATAATAGTACCTGTTTCACATATTATAATGAGCATGTTCCCATATTTTGGGAAATTTTTGGCAACATGGTTTACAATAATCACTTAATCTTTATTTTATGGTGTATTAGTTTCCTAAGGCAAATGTAACTAAGTACCAAAAATGGGTGGCTTAAAATAACAGGAACATTTTGTCACTCCGTTCTGGAGGCTTAGAAGTCTAAGGTGTGAGTAGGGCCATGCTTTCTCTGACAGCTCCAGGGGAGAACCCTTCCTTGCCTCTTCCAGCTTCTGGTGTTTGCTGCTCCGTGTGCTTTCATATCATCTCTTCTGTGTGTGTGTGTGTCTGTTTCTGTGTCCAGATCTCTCCTTTTCATGAGAACATCAGTCACAGTGGATTAGGGCCCATCCCAATGGTATCACGTAACTTCACTAATTATATCAGCCTACACCCCTGTTTCCACATAAAGTCTCATTCTGAAGTACCGGGCCTTAGGGGGTGTTAGGACTTTAACCTATCTTTTGAGAGGGATATAATTTAACACATAACATATGGCTATAAATTTATTAAACTTGCCTAGCTACATCCCTATTGATGAACATTTAGGTAGTCTACCTTTTAATTTAAAAATTATACTCAAGTGCTTGTTTTTACAGAGATATTCATTGCGTCATTATTTATAATAGGAAGTAACTAAGTAGCCTAGAGGTCCAGCAATAGGGGAATGTAAAATAATGTTGAAAGATCCAGACAGTGGAATTATAAGTGAAGAAGACATGATAGAAAAGTTTATAAGCAGAAACTTACATTCTGGGTCAGGACAGAGTAACTGGTACCAGAGTAGCTCACCAACCATAAACAAAAGAAAAATGGGGAAATTTGAAACAGTTTGTTCTAGACCTTTAGACAAAGAATTGCAAGGATCCTGATCCTTGAAAGGAGGGAACAAATGAGAGGGCTTTGTCACCGGGTTCCTCTTGGCCATGCCTCCTCCAGGGGCTTGAGGAACATGGTGGAGACTGGAACAAAGGGACTGAGAACAGCCACAGCCTGGCAGGGCTGAGGGGTGCTCCAAGTGGCCCAGGAAAGAAGGAAGCTGGCTTGCTGTTAAGAGTCACAGATCCATGAGAGGACGCCAGCCTTTTCTAGTCAACACAGCTTTGCCCAAAGCCCAAAGAAAGCCCATTTCTTTGCCCAAAGAAACATCTCCCCTGGCCACAGAGCAGAGCAGACAGCCTTCTACCTCTTGGAGGAGATGGACACAGGGCAGGCAGGGAGGGCTGCTGCAGGAGAGAACGAAAGTAGTTGTTTCTCGAATGAATAAGAGTGTGTCCAGGGAGGTGGTGTTGAAGATGGCCAAAGTGGCCAGTATGGGGAGTCTGGGAGGCCAGGACCCCTCAGAGGGGTCCTGCCATAGGGCCAGTCCCCGCTTGGCCCTGTGGGCCTGGGCAGGGCTGCCCTAAATGTCGTGCCAGGCACAGACACCCTTAGGGAAGATTTCAGTGGGTCCAGGGATGAGGCCTGTTACATCGATTAGGAGAGGGCAGCCTGGGGGGGTGTTGGCAGAGACCTCTCAGGATTGTAATCAGGGTTCCCAAGGTGAAGAGATGCTGGACCACCCCAAACTGGAAGAAGCCTCTGTTTTGGCAACCCTGAGTACACCCTTGGTGGGCAGCTCACCGCTCATATACATGGACATGTGAATGGGCCTGCATACATATACAGGGTATGTGATCGAGTAGATAACTGCATGCTGATGTGGCCTGCCCCAGCCCACACGCAGCACCACCCTCAGACTCTGGAGTTCCCCTCTCAGAGACCTGCCTCCAGTGTGCCTGCATCTGAGGGTCTCCCCAGCAGGGCACAGGCAGGGTGACTGGACTGCTGTGGGCCCTTGCGGGGTGCAAGGAGGTCGGGGAGGCATGGGGAGCTGGGTGGGGAGGCAGGCCCGGCTGCAGTTCCAGTGGCCCCACTGTTTGCCATCAGATCACACTGTGTGCTGAGAGTCAAGCATGGAACAAGCTCTACAGAATCCCTGCCTTTCTTCCTGGAGGCATTTACTGGAGTAGCATAGGAGAATCACATACAGCTCAGCAATGTCATTGGATGGAGGAGACAGAAATCAGAGTGCAGCAAGACTGAGGTGCCTGAAGTTTGGGGGCAGAACAATGCAGTTACATCTAGAAAGAACTCCAGAAATCTTCATAGGAGTTTCTTGAGTCTTAGGCTGAATACTAAGCTGTACATGCCTAGGGTGAGACTCCTTGAGGCCAAATACCGAAGAGCTGCTAACTGAACAACATGAGCTTACACGGGTTGGAAAATATTTAAATTCTAAACAGTGGAAAGAAGATAATACCTAGGGCTTTCACTGCAGATGCCAGAAGAGCCAGAAGAGATTAGCCCTAAATTAAAGGCTTCTCTAAAGCAGCCCTACAAAGCTTAGAAAACAAGTCTTGAAATGATCAAGCTGCTCTGCAAAAACTGTCTGCCAGAGAAAAACAAAGCACTCTTTTAAAAAAGACAACAAAGTCTACACTCAACAATATGTTCAGTTTTATGATGGGTTGATAGATGAGAGAAGCAGCAGAAAAATATGATCTATAACCAAGGGAAAAATCAGACAGTTGAAACAAACCCAGAAATGATAGTGATGATGGAATTAGCAGGGGAAAATTAAAAACATTTTTTATAGATATGATTCAAGATTTTAAAGAAAATTTGAATACTAAGAGGAGGAAAAGTGAAGTATAAAAAATAAATAAAAATTTAACATGAAAAATATCTGAGTGAGCTTAAGAGTAGATACACAGAAGAAAAAAGGTCAGTGAAATTGAACACATAGCAATAGAGAATATCCAAACTCAAAGAACGCTGGTTGAAAAAAAAAAGGAACACCAGAAGTATCCTGATGTAAATACCAGGCAAAGACATAAGAAAAGAAAATTACTGAACAGTATATCTCATGAGCACAGATGAGGATATTCTTTTAAAAAAATGTGAACAAACAGAACCTAACAGTGTATGAAAGGGACCAAGGAGGTTACTCCAAGAATGCAAAGTTGGTTTAAGATTTGAAAATCAGTATGTTTCTTCCTATTACCAGACCAGGAAAGAAAAGCAATCTAATCATCTCTATAGATGCAGAAAAGCAGACCATTGGCCACTGCCTATGAAAGCAGGGATTTTTACTACTATTCAATTTTTCTATCCTTGCTGGGAAAACAGTTTGCAGTTCATTCCACAGAGGTGTTTTGGATTTTACCTTTTTCAGTCAGAGTGATGACCTTCCAAACAGAATGTTGTCTGTTTACCCTGGAGTTGCTGTCCACAAACCGGGCAGCTCTTTGTTGGTTAGTGGAGAGCGGCTTATGTGCCACTGTCCAAGTGACAACAGAATCTGGCAGCTCCTTGTGCAGTTCCAAAGTCAGTACTAGTGAGAAAGAGGCTCCCTTCTCATGAGTATCCCCTCCTTACATTCTCCAGGTAGCATGACCCTATGTAAGCCAATTCCATTGTATTATTTAACTCTTCTGGGCATTGTCATTCCCATTAGAGTGTTTCTCTGACATCACTCAAAAACATTGTGGCTCTTTCAGGTTTGAAGATCATTGTTTGTCCTTCAGTCATAAGGGTAGCTTCAGTTAATGTCAAATAGCAAGGTAGAAAATGCCCTTACATGGAAATTCTTAGTCCAAAGTCCCAGTAGTCATCTCTGGTAGGCTCACAGGCTTTTGCCGTAACCCCCAGTCTGTCCTTCACATAGGACTATCTCACAGAGAATTTGTCCCTACTAGCACTCCAGCCTCTGTTCCACACTGCATTGGCTAGGGCAGTGTTACTCATTCCCATTTAGCGTATCCAATTAACATTGCTTGAAAGAAGGATTTATATGCTTTCTGTTTTATGATGTTACGTAGGGAAAACATCCCCCAGTCAGTAAAATGTTCATCCTCATAATACAGTTGGATAAAGGAAATGTAACCACTTCACACACCAATTCTCCTACAAACTTTTACCTTAATTCTGTTAATCCTTATATTCCTAACTGCAGTCTCCATTCGGACTTCATCCACAGATTTTAATCTTATAATACTAAATAGGAGAGTGTTTCCCAGCCATACATAATCCTCATTTCCATAAAATATTCAGGTAGAAGAGGCACAGCTTCTTTATAGAAAGTCTGTTTAAACATTCCAACTTTCATAATCCTGTCAATCCTTACATTTTTATTTTCTCTCAGTCTAATTTTAGCCCACATCAGGGCTTCACCAGTGGGTTTTGGTAACTTCTTTACTTCTTAACTAAATTACCCACTCTTGTGAAAAATTCTTTAAGTCCCCAGTAAGGAGTCAAGCCAAGGAATCCTGGCCTTTTGTCAGTCTTTGTCTTGATTAGATAAAACAAATGCTGGTCAGGTTTGGATCCATCTCTAAATGCCATTGGTAACTTTAACCTTTAGTAACCATAGTTCTGACTATACGGACCTTTGTTGGCAAGGTGATATCTCTGCTTTTTAATATGCTGTCTAGGTTTGTCATAGCTTTTCTTACAAGGAGCAAGTGTCTTTTAATTTCATGGCTGCAGACACAGTCTGCAGTGATTTTGGAGCCCACAAAAAGAAAATCTGTCTGTTTCTACTTTTTCCCCATCTGTTTGCCATGAAGTGATAGGACCAGATGCCATGATCTTTGTTTTTTGAATGTTGAGTTTTAAGCCAGCTTTTTCACTCTTCTCTTTCACCTTCATCAGGAGGCTCTTTATTCACCTTCATCAAGAGACTCTTTAGTTCCTCTTTGCTTTCTGCCATTAGAGTGGTATCATCTATATATCTGAAGTTGTTGATATTTCTCTTGACAGTCTTTATTCTAGCTTGTCATTCATCTAGCCCAGCATTTCACATGATGTACTCTGCATATAAGTTAAATCACAGGATAACAGTATTCAGCCTTGATGTACTCCTTGCCCCATTTTGAACCAGTCTGTTGTTCCATGTGCAGTTCTAACTGTTGCTTCTTGACCAGCATACAGGTTTCTCAGGAGGCAGATAAGGTGGTTGTGATCCACATAGTCTGGCTTTAGCGTAGTCAGGGAAGCAGAAGTAGATGTTTTTCTGAAAGTCCCTTGCTTTTTCTGTGATTCAAAGGATGTTGGCAATTTGATCTCTGGTTCTTCTGCCTTTTCTAAATAAATCCAGCTTGTACATCTGAAAGTTCTTGATTCACGTACTGATGAAGCTTAGCTTGAAGGATTTTGAGCATTACCTTGCTATCATGTGAAATGAGTGCAGTTGTACAGTAGTTTGAACATTCTTTGGCATTGCCTTTCTTTGGGATTGGAATGAAAACTGACTTTTTCCAATCCAATGGCCACTGCTGAATTTTTCAAATTTGCTGACATATTGAGTGCAGCACTTCTAACAGCATCATCTTTTAGGATTTGAAATAGCTCAGCTGGAATTCCATCACCTCCACTAGCTTTGTTCATAGTAATACTTCCCACTCGACTTCACATTCCAGGATGTCTGGCTCTAGGTGAGTGACCATACCCATCATGTGTATTCAGGTCATTAAGACCTTTTATGTATAGTTCTTGTATTCTTGCCAGCTCTTCTTAATCTCTTGTGCTTCTCTTAGGATCTTGTTGTTTTTGTCCTTTGTTTTGCCCATCTTTGCATGAAATGTTCCCTAGTATTTCCAATTTTCTTGAAGAGACCTCTAGTCTCTCCCATTCTGTTGTTTTCCTCTTACTTCTTTGCACTATTCATTTACAGACTTCTCTTATTTTTCCCTGCTGTTCTGTGGAACTCTGCATTCAGTTGGGTTTCTTTCCCTTACTCCTTTGTCTCTCACTTTTTTTCTTTTCTCAGCTGTCTGTGAGGCCTCCTCAGACAACCACTTTGCCTTCTTGCATTTCTCTTTCTTTGGGATGATGTTGGTTACTACCTCCTGTACAATGTTATGAATCTCAGTCTACAGTTCTTCGGGCACTCTGTCTACCAGATCTAATGCCTTGAATCTATTCTTCTCCTCTCCTGTATAATCATAAGGGATTTGATTTAGGTCATACCTGAATGGCCTAGTAGTTTTCCCTACTTTCTTCAATTTAAGCCTGAAATCTACAATAAGAGTCTGATGATCTGAGCCATGCTCAGCTCCAGGTCTTGTTTTTGCTGACTGCATAGATCTTCTCCATCTTCGGCTACAAAGAATATAATAAATCTGATTTCAGTATTGACTGTCTGGTGATGTCCATGTGTAGAGTTGTCTCTTGTGTTATTGGAAGAGGGTGTTTGCTATGACAATACTCTGTTAGCCTAATCCCTTGAATTTATTTGTCACCTCCACTGTATTGGCTCAAAACGTTTTCAAGTCATATGTCTGATAAAGTGCTTGTGTTCAAAATATATCATGTACTCTGAAAACTTACGATAAGAAAACAAAATGAGTTAAAAAAAACAAAAGAGTGGACGAAAGAGTTGAAGAGTCTCTTCATCAAAGACTTACAGATAACAGGGAGACCTGCCTGGTGTCCCGTGGTCAAGAATCTGCCCTGCGATGACGAGGACGCAGGTTCGAGGCCTGGTTGGGAAAGGAGGAGCCTCCGTGCCAGAGAACAGCCAGGCTGTGTGCCGCAACTACTGAGCCTGCGTGGCACAGCTAGAGATCTGTGCACTGCAGCAGAAGGTCCTGCAGGACACAGTGAAGATCACACGCGCTACACCTAAGACCTGACACAGCCTAACGAATAATAAATAAATGTATATTTTTTAAAGTTTACAGATGGCAAGTATACACGCATGAAAAGATGCTCAACATCATTAGGATATAATGTATAGATCAATGCAATAGAATTGAGAGTCCAAAACTAAACCCATTCATCTATAGCCGGATGATTCTTGACAAGAGTGCCAAGACAATTCAGTGGGAAAAGAACATGTTTTTCAACCAATAGTGCTGAGAAAACTGAGTAGGCATGTGTTAAAGAAGGAACTTGCATGCTTACCTCATGCCTATATGAAAGTTAATTCAAAAATGGGTTATTGGCCTAAGTATAAAAACTGCATTTACATATGCATAAACACATAAAACTTTTTAAAGAAATAGATATAAATCTTTATGACACTGGATTAAGCAATGTTTTCTTATATAGGATACCAAAAGCATAAGTCATAAAAGAAAAACTAATCTGATTTAATAAAAATTTTTAACACGTTTGTACTTTAAAGGACATCATCGACAAGGTGAAAAGCCTACTCAGAATGGTTGAAAATATTTGCAAGTTATATACCTAATGAGGGACTTGTTTTCAAAATGTATAAACACAATAATAAAAAGAAAAATGACCCAGTTTAAAATTGGCAAGAGATCTGAATAGACCTGTCTTCAGAAAAATATACACATGGCCAATAAGCAGATTAAAGACAATTCAGCATCATTAGAAAAATATAAATTAAAACCATAATGAGATACCACTTTATAACTGCTAGGAAGGCTGCTTATAATCAAAAAGATAGACAGTGGCATGTGTTTATGAAACAACTGTCTCATTCATCGATGATGAGATTGAAAAATTATACAGTCATTTCAGAAAACAGTGATTTCTTATAAAGTTAAACATACATTTAGCATTTGCCCAGCATTTTAGGTGTTTCCTCAAGATGAATGAAATGAAAAGTTCACAAAAAACTTATATTAATAGGATGATCATAGCATTTTTAGTCATTGTAACAAAATGCTGGGGGTCAGGGGAGAACATCCAACAAATGTCCAGTACAGTAACATTAAAAACACGTGGTGTGTTCAATACAATGGAATACTTCTCAGCTTAAAGCAAAGAACTACTATATACAGGTAATAACTTGAATACATCTTAAAAACATCATGTTGAACAAAAGTAGACAGACACAAGATTACATACTGGATGAGTCCATTTATGTGAAGGTCTAGGCAAAAATCTACATCGCAGAAATTAGAACAGTGGTTGCTTGGGATAAGAGGTGCAGGAGAGATTGACTGCAAAGGTGCACAAGGAAACTTTTTTTGTTGTTGAAAATATTCTATATCCTGACTGTGTTGGTGGTCACACCAGTGTATCTGTTGTTCTTGTTCAGTATCTCCTGGAGTTTGCTCAAATTCATGTCCATTGAGTCAATGACATTATCCAACCATCTCATCCTCTGCCTCATATAACTGTAGATTAAATTGGATGTATTTATTGCATGTAAATTAGACTTTAATAAATATGACTAAAACTAAAAAAATTTAAAAGGCACACGTACAGTAAATTCCCTGGTGTTCCAGTGGTTAGGACTCTGTACTTTAACGACCGAGGGTCCTGTTTCAGTCCCTGATCGGGGAACTAAAATTCCACAAGCCAAATAGCACAGCCCTCTCCCTACCCTCAGCCTCTCAAAAAAAGCATGTGTGCAAAAAAAAAATATTTTTTTAAGTTTTAAAAATGTTTTATTTATTTAGGCTGCTTTGGGTCTTTGTTGCGCGCCAGCATTTTCTGGTTAAAGCAAGCAAGGCTACTCTTTAGCTGTTGTGCTCAGGCTTTCCATTGCGGTCGTTTCTGTTGTTGTAGAGCCTGGGCTCTAGGGCTAAGTTGCCTCAGGACATGTGGAATCTTCCCAGACCGAGGATCAGAACCTGTGTCCCCTGCATTGGCAGGCAGATTATCAACCACTGGACCACCAGGGAAGTCCAAAGAAAAATTTTTTTAAATAATGAACATTGGCATATACAATATGACTGCCATTAAATTTTTTTTAAACATTGGAAATGAATTAAAGTACCTATCTTACCCATGTTTTGGGGTCAAAGAAATTTTCTTTTCTGGACTGCCTGTCTTATGGTTATGATTTATATATACATTATATAATATATATGTAATGTTATGAGTGTTACCTATGACCTGTATGTGAGTCCTGCAGTGTAACATCATCGCAGACATTTATCAAGCTCTAACTTATGTTAATGGGCAGTAATAAAACAGCTTAAATTTAAGGGAATAGATAAAAATTATTCCACAAAAAAGGGAGTTAAGTGTTTTAAGGAAAGCTCTTTCTCCTGTTTTCTTTCAGCTTCAAGGTACTGCAGCATGCTGATTGAGGAAGGAGGGTTGCAGCATTTATACAACATCAAAGAACACGAACAGACTGATCCCCATGTCCAGCAGATTGCTGTGGCCATTCTGGACAGCTTAGAAAAACACATTGTACGCCATGGGAGGCCACCTCCCTGTAAAAAGCAGTCCCAGGCCAGACTAAATTGATAGCCATAGGTAATTGGATAATGGAGTCACAGAAATTCTTTTTGTGATAAATTCACTTGGAATGGCTTACCCTCTGTGATGTTTGGGGGGTTTCTCTGATAAGAGTCATAAGATGAGTATGGGATTGACAATGTACAGTACTGCCCATGTGAACAGTCTCTGATTTGTCTTGTGATTTTTAACTTATTAGGCAAGAAGGGTCTCTTCCTTCATCATTGCCTTTTAGGAAGATTTCCACATCTTTCAGTGTTTGAACTTACCTGTGCTTAAAATTCTACAGTTTTATGATGAAGTTTGCACGAACCCTTAGGCCAGACTTTTCTGATTTTTAAAGTCCCTTCCAATCAATTTGCAGCTTCAGATAAGCTGTTAACTTGATTGCTGGCACTGCTTCAGTTGTAAATTTTATACTGCTTCTGTATAAAATGCCTTTATTCTCTGTCTGTGTATCTTTTATAAGATGTCCTTCTTAGTGTGAAAGAATGGAAATCTGAGTCCTCCCCTTGTGAAAGCTACTTACTGGCTAGTGCCAGGATGGCTGGCAGAAAATACATTAAAAACTACTAAGGGAGAATAGAGGTTAGGAACTGGGAAAAGGCCTGCTCTTGAGGTATTTTTAAACTGGGACTGGCTGATCTTCTGGAACCCACCTCTCCTAAGACACTGAGCAGTAGCTTGTTCTTTGTATTAATTTTTGGAGGCGTGGACTGCTGCTTCCTATACAGACTGCAGGTTACTCTCTAGAAATATTTCTCCAAGCTACCATGGTGTAAAATATTACAGCATTCTGTGTTAGAGATTAATTAACTGTCTGAATCTCTTTATGTCATATTGTGAAAAATTCGTCTCTTGCTAAAACCGACCATTCTTTTCTCTCTATTTCAAAGTCATTTTGTTCAGTGGAATAGAGACCATATGTGGTGTTACCTGGTCACTTAAAATAATAATTAACAACAGTAAATTTTGCCACAAGAAGTTAATTTTCTTTTGTTTCAAAATACATGTATCTTACTGTTTTCATGTTGGGGAAAGATATCCACATCTCACTGCCAAAAATAAATAAGAAGAATTAGATGATTGTTAAATGTAATGATTCTAGTTGCAATGCAGAAAAGGAAATATTTTGTGATAGGTTATTTTTTAGACAGTTGTCTTTTCTTTAGGAGAGTTGTTATAGTAAAGAATCAGTTATCAGTAATGGCAGTTGGGAGGCAGCAAGTCACCAAAAGAGTTATTTTCCATTTTAAATTTTAGGTTGTGAATAAGGTTAACCTGCAGTCTTAGATAACTGCATTTTTTTCATAGATGGCCAAAATGTTTTCAATAGAGATTTTAAATGGTACATTTAAATCATTGTGATCATTCAGAAGCATTTTTATTTAGAAAGGAGCTGGCTTATTAGTATGCTATTAACATTTTGACATACATGTTTCATACCACTATCACAATAATCATACTTGAATTATTTGGTACTCCACAGAAATAAAAACTAAAAGAAAATAGGTATTTAGAGTTACTAAAAACCATTGTAAATTGTGGGTTAATTCTGACTCAAGGAATTTTTATAGGTGTAAGATAAATTTTCACAGATTAAGTATTTCAAAGGAAATGGAAAATTCTTTTTTAAATGTCCCCTTTTCCTGGATTTAAATATCTAAGGCAAAATGTAGAAAATAGGAAGTCCTACAGTAGCTTAGAAGTTGCTAGCTGGGTGGACCATTTCCAGGTCTTCTGGCTTATGTAGTTAAGGAAAAGCCTTTTTGAGAAGTTTGGCTTCAAGTTTCTGTTGTATCCTATTCAAAACAAAAGTACATGCTCCTTGTAGGCTAATCCTAGGATTTTTGTCTTTATAAATTGTTTTCAAATATGGCTAAAAATGTATGGAAAACAATTAACCCCTTCATTACTCAGAATAACTTGTTGAATGATGAAGACTCAAATATATTTAAATTGAGATTTACTATTTTGAGCACTGGTAATGGCCAGATATTTCTGAGTCTTAAAAGCAAAATAATTAGGCACATCCCAGATAGATAAAATTTTTAGTGCCTTTGTGATTGGGATGACTCTTAAAATTGTGTATCTAATTATGGCACGGAATTGTCTATAAGATCTTAAATCTGACTACAATTCAGTATATAATAAATTGAGGGCTTCCCTGGTGGCTCAGATGGTAAAGAATCTGCCTACAATGCAGGAGACCCGGGTTTGATCTCTGGGTTGGGAAGATCCCCTGGAGAAGGAAATGGCAACCTATTCCTGTATTCTTGCCTGAAGAATTCCATGGACAGAGCAACCTGGTGGGCTATAGTCCATGGGGTTGCAAAGAGTTGGACACGACTGTGCAACTTTCACTCATTCATATATAAATTATGAGGTATAACTGGCCTGTCTCTTAAGATAGAATCTATTCGGCCTCCTGTTTGCATTTGTACACTAGAATGTAATGAAACTTGGTGCCTTCAAGGGTTACCTCTTCAGTGGGTTAGAGGTGCTGTTTCAAGCACAATTTAGACTAGGGTTGAACCACTCATTGCTCAAATCATTGGTGCGCTCAGATATTGCAAATTATCACTACATAAGTCCACAAACAGCAAGGTTTAAACCTACTAAAGGAAATGGGATTAGACTTTTTAGACTGCAATGATGCATGTTGTTATCAATGAGTAAAACAAGAGCAGTCTGAAATTAAAGCAGAAATAATTAAGGTATATCATTCTTCCCATCAAGTAAATTTTGCTGTTCTCGTTATACTCTAAAAAAATCATTTTGTCCTTTTGCAGTTGAAACATAAATCAAGTAGTAATAAGTTACTTTACTCTCTGGCCAAATACTCAGTGGCTACTGATCTTAGTTGAGAATTTTAAAAATGATATCAGACTCACAGACCCAGGAATTGACCTTAAATGTTGCTGCTTCTCACTCCTGGACAGAAATGCTATTTGGTGGCACTAGTCAATTCAAGTGAATGACCCAGGTGGAGATGAATCCCACACGGCAACTGTGGAAATTTAATTTCATATCTTTGGTTTGCAAGCTTCCAAAGAATCAGGGATTCATGTTTTAAAACACTGGTCCTAAACATCCAGCCTAGGAAGTTGATCTTGCTGGTGGGACCTTTTGAGTTGGCCCTTTTTCTCCCCAGTCAAGTCACTTGGCTGTATTTTAAATTATGCATTGCTCAGGATAGTATTGGGCCATCTTCTAGATCTTTGGAACACACTTTGATGAAAACATATTTTGTTTCACTGTGTGCTGAATTAGGGTAGAATCAATTAATAAACCATGGTTTTGGCTTAGTGCTTTAGAATGTCTGACATTGTCCCTCCCCCTGCTCTCCACCCCTTATGAAACACTGTGCAGCAGTACCCAAGGTTGAAAAAGAGGTCATGAGTAGCCAGGAAAATAAACTTCTGTATTGTATATGTTGAAACCTACCCTTCTCCTGCCTTTTAATAGTATGTTTACATTATTTGGTTATTGTGCAACTTTTATCTTGAGATAAACAGTATTAAACTGAAGGTATAAGTTAAAGGCAGTGTCACACTGTCAGCTGATGTGGGCAGTTTTATCTGTATGTTACTTTTTTGGGGACTTTATATGGCTAGGGTTTCCAAGTAGTGTTCTGAGACAACTTACAGAGAGAGAGGTTTGCAACTTATGGTTTCCCTCTGAAATCCACTGTAGCATTGGATATTGAGTATTTAAACTTTACCATTTGCTTTGTATTGACACATTTTTCATTTTTTGTGTTAACTCATGAACTGTTTATTTAAGTAATAATGCAAATCCAAGCTTCATCCAGTGATGAAAATAGCAGTATGATAGAAGATTTTGCTGAGTGTGCTTAAAATGAGTAATTGCTTTGTCTTTTTTAGTGTTTCATAGATTTTGCATGACATGTACACTCCTAATTATTCATTCTTTGGTTTCCAAATCTTAACTGAAGACATTCAATGTTCACCCAAGAAAGAGCTTTCTCTGCCTGTTTTTACCCTCCCCCAATATTTTTAATAAATTATGGGAAAACCAATGCTATTTCTCATTTTCTGGATGAAGCAAAGCTCTGCTGGAGAGCACAACCTAATTGCATAGCTAGACAGAATGGCTGTTAAGAATATTCAGAAAATCCAAATATATCAAATTATGAGAAATAATAAATAATTTGTTAATAATATGTGCTTAATTTTTGAAGTTACTCTGGAAAATTGTTCAAATTGGGTTCTTTTAAGCTTATTTTAATTAGCTTAGAAGCAAGAAGCTACTTAGCTAATGAAACCTGTAACATACTTCATAAAAGCAGGAAATTCTTGAGAGCATTTAATAACGGGAGGACGTTATGTCAAGATTTATACTCTCAGATAACCTGTAAGAATAAAATTTTAAATCCCTGACTTTTGTAGAATTCCCACTGTCAAATTCTCACTGACTTGTGAGTGTGGAAAAAGGTATCTTTTGCTTGCATTCTGGTAGAAGAGTTCAACTCTTTTCAAAAGATATGAAAAATTCATTGGAAAATATGTATACATTTCAAAGTCTCCCAGTTATCTGGACTGAAGGCACTGTTCTCACTGTGGCCAGATGAATGGGAGTGTCCTGTACCTGAATCATGCTAGATATTAAATCAGGACATCGTTAGGTATTAATGTTGTGTGTACAGATTTTTGTTTGGGGTTTTTGGTTTTTTTTTTTTTTGCTTAAATAAATGTTACAAATTTTATGTAAAGTGTGTCTTGTCTACATTTATTCTAGACATTTGCTTTAAAATTTTAAACTAATGCAGATTCCTTGGTCATCCACTTATAACAATTGCTTTCTCAATTGGCTTTCTCAAAGGCCAGTGGTTTTACTGCAAAAATTTCCAGTGGTTTTTTTTTTTTTTTTTCCAGGACCTGGAACTCCATTCATTCATTTCCTTAAATTCCCATGCTAGGTGCTGTTTAGGCTTCCCTGGTGGCTCAGACAATAAAGAGTCTGCCTGCAATGCAGGAGACGTGGGTTCGACCCCTGGGTCAGGAAGATCCCTTGGAGAAGGGAATGGCTACCCACTCCGCTATTCTTGCGTAGAGAATTCCATCGACAGAGGAGCCTGGCAGGCTACAGTCCACGAGGTCACAAAGAGTAGGACATGACTGAGCAACTAACACAAACACAGGTACTGTTCATGTGTTGGAACTTATATAAGTCCTTCAGAAAACGTATAGTTTTATCAAGAAGAGGAAGTAGTAAACAGATAAATATCACATAACACAGACCACTCCACAGTATTTGTTTAGAGCCACAGAAACTATACCTAGTCAAGACTGGGCTCCCATCAGACAGCCCAAGAACACTTCTAAAGAGCATATCTGAGTTGATAGTCATTCACACAACTATTGAGATAATTAACTGGCATTATTGTTTAAGTGCATTTAGTGAGGGAGGCTACCAAAACACATAGTATTATTAGGAACTGCCCACCCTGGCCAGGCACCATAGTAACCATTTGCATGAGTGATTTTATGACAGGAGGTCCTAGTAAGGAACATGGAACATTAATAAGCCACCACCAACCAGGAGAGTTTGGGAAAAGTCAAAAGGGGATACCATGTGTTGGACCACCTCCCAGAATCCTCACTGGTATCCACCTTGGCTGAGCAATGTGTGCATACCAAGGAGGACTCAGAGTGATTGGCCAAAGACAACCCGGAAACTAATTCCATCACCATAAAACCCGAGACTGAGCTATGTGGCAGAACAGTTCTCCCAGATTCCCTTACCCTACTGCTCTCCACCCGGGTGCCCTTTCCAATAAAATCTGCTTTGTCAGCATGTGTGTCTCCTCGGACAATTCTTTTCCATGTGTTAGACAAGAGCCCACTCTAGGGCCCTGGAAGAGGTCCTCCTTCCTGTAACAATATAAGAAGTCCATGGCCAGGAAGAGTCCTTAGTAACTTTAGTTTCAGAAACCTCATTTTATAATTGAAGAAACTAAGTCTTAGGGAAAATTGTTGTTTTTCAGTTGCTGATTCATGTCTGATTTTTTCCGACCCCATGGACTGCAGTACACCAGGCTTTCCTGTCCTTCACTATCTCCTGTAGTTTGCTCAAGAACTCATCATCATTCACTGATGCTATCCAACCATCTCATTCTGTCGACCCCTTCTCCTCCTACCCTCAGTCTTTCCCAGCATCAGGGTCTTAATGCTCTTGCCCAGATCACACAGCAGGTCAGTGACAAATTCTGCATTTCAATTCTTCCTTCCAAATTTACAATTATTATTGCAATAATAGCATGAGATTGCTTAGCTCTTAGACAATTGCGATTAAGCATCAAATGAATGGTGCAGAAAAGAATGCACCAAATGGTCTGAAGTGGAGGTTGCCCATCCTTACTGATGGTGTAGGGCAGCATTAATGTTTAGATGCCATAGAATTGTTGATGAACGGTCACTAGAAATACTGCTGCTTCACTAATATGCAAACATGAGATAGATGTATTAGAGTGATAGGGTTTTTAAAAGTATTTTATTTATTTTTATTTATTTGGCTGCACTGGGCCTTAGTTCCAGCTCTTGGGATCTTCAATCTTTGTTGGGGCATGCAAGTTATTTAGTGGCAGCATGGGGACTCTCAGTTATAGCATGTGAGATCTAGTTCCCTGACCAGGGGTGGAACCCGGGCCCCCTGCACTGGGAGTGTGGAATCTTAGACACTGAACCACTAGAAAAGTCACCTTTAAAAGTAGTTGTTTTTTTTTTTTTAATAATTTTTATAATAATTACTAGCTTTTCTTAACCTTTCATTGTCTCTCCAATAATTCATTCAATAATAACATGGTATCACTGTGGGCCACACATACTGAGGAAGATAAATACCTTTGGACAATATTTAACCAAACAAGTTGTTGAGCTGTGTTGTCTATAGCCAATCTTCAAAAAGAAAAAAAGCAAGACTTTCTCCATTCTCCCCCCTCCCTTACCCTTTTCTAGCAGTTTTTATTATGTAGATTGGCCTAGTCTCTTGGCTAAATTTAAATTCTTTTCTTCTGAGTATCTTTCTACTTCCTATTCCCTATTCTTAATCTGCATTGTAAGAATCCAATGAATAGCTCTGGGTAACTGCATAACTCTTCAAATTGAGAGGAGTGGGTGAATGTCAGAAACCATGAGTACTCACATTACTCTTTTGTCTTTTTATAATTTAAGATTCCAATGCAGTCTGAAAATTCAGCCTATATAAAAGAGCAAGTCACAGGGTGGGAGTATGCAGCTCTTGACTTCTAGAAGCCAGCCTTTGGAGCGGGTTTGTGGAAATGACACCAGGTTTTGCAGATGAGTGGCTTGTTCCTGTGCATTCGTAAGACAGCTGTTTAAAATCATCTTGCAGTGCCTCAAAAACTGTCACTAAAGGAATGTCTCTCCTAGATTGTGATGTGACTGTAAGAGTGAAGAACAACAACAAAAAACCTCAGCTCTCCTGTCACTTTACATCATTACACAGAAACGGAACCATTTTCAATGACAAAGCTAGAATGTGATTGTCATATTTCAATATGGAGATTAAGGAGTTATCAAACACATTTTCTACCTAATTCTTGGTTTCATCAATTCAGTCTTAAATAAAGCCCTTCAAAACTGGAAATAATATGAATAATGAGACAAGTACTGTATTTAACCCTCAAACATGTTGTAAGGGGAAGAGAATTACTCCTTATTTTAGAAATGAGGGGAAGCCTAATGATATGACTTACTTGTCTCACAACACATATATAGAAAGTAATTTGTAAATTAAACCTAGATACTGTTTTGACACCAGCTTCCCCACTCTTTGAAGAATCTTTGCTGCTTTGTACAGTCTCAGTAGTGATATCTTTGAGTAAAAAGACAAATGTGGGATTTCCCTGGTGATCCAGTAGCTAAGACTCCAGGCTCCCAATACAGGGGGCCCAGGTTTGATTCTTGATCAGGAAACTAGATCTCACTTGCCACAACTAAGAGTTCGTATGCTGCAACTTAAGATCCCACAGGCCTCAAGCCTCAACGAAGATCAAGGATCCCATGTAATGCAACTAAGACCTGGCACAGCCAAATGAATAAAAATAAATATTGTTTTTAAAGACATGTATAATCAAAAAAGTCCTCTGAAACTGGTTCATGAAATAAACCACATTATTGTTTGTGGATACTAGCAATGGATTTAAAGAATCTCTTTTAAAGACCTATGGGAACAGATCAACTATGTGATTTGAAGTCAATCAATTACCACTGTGCCAAATTCTATTGTAAGAAGGGTATAATTTCAAATAACGCTAGTTTTCAGTACATTCTGATGATTGACTTAGAATTCCATATATCCAGAAAATACATACAGGCAAGCACTATGCTAAGCATTTTTTTATGTATACTTTTTCAGCTAAGCCTGGCAACAACCTTGTAAAGAAGATAATTATGACATTCGTGGGTAAGGAAATTGTGAGGTATGAAATAACTTTGCCAGCTTCACATGTTATGAAGTTTCAGAGTACACATAAGATTTAAGTCTATTAAACTCTGAAATATATGCTCTTAAACACTGTGCTATAAAGGGGAAAACCAATTTAACCATTCAGGACAATCCAAATATAATTTAAACATTAAGGCCATTCCCATTCATACTTTGGCCTTCCTCAAAGGATGGAACCCATTGACAGTTTTCCAAGTTTATGATTTGCAACCTCACTCGCCCTTAGTGTCATTATTGTAGTGTCTCCTACAATAAAACATAAGCCTTTTAAAATTTAGGGAGAAAATTTCCTCCCCAAAATAATAGGGCTAAAGAGACCAAGAAACCACCACAATGATACAGATAGAGATTACTTCAATGTAAAAATATCTGAACATGCCTTATCTAACTAGTATGGAGCTTTAGAAGAGTCACCTGCCACAACAGACCTCATTTGTACGGAGGTCTCCAATCAAAGGGGCACTGAGCACTGAGACATTTCCAAATAATTGTATAAACAATTCTCATTGGAACCTTCCATCCTTGGAAGCTCTAAACCAACTCCCCTGTCATATGAAGCCAGTATGTAAACCTTTCCCCACAGCTGTTCCAGGAGTTAGTTTCTATGTAGGTTATTACCATATGTGTAATAAAATTTCCCTGTTTACCTACTGTCAGTTAATTTATAGGTCTCCTTCCACCTCCAACAATCGGACCTAAGTTGGTAGAGGAGTTTCTCCCCCCATAAGCCTTCACAGTAAGTTCATTAAAAAAAAAAATGTTAAAACTAATAAACAGGGAGAGATAATGTTGGAATAAAGGACAGTACTTTAAATGGATGCATGTAGTTTTATATGTATCACTTGTCCTTATTTTACTCATTTTCTGCCCACCTGTGATAACTTGGAGACAACAAGAGTCTTTTTGGATCGGCCTTAGAGAACAATTTCCTTAGTTAATTTCGTTTCCCTGGAGTGGTTTGTCTTTCTTCAAGTTCACTACTTAAGTGTGTTACCTTTTACTAATCAAATTAGTAAAGAGAGACTGGGGCTTCCCAGAAGGCTCAGTGGTAAAGACTTCCTGCCAATACCTGAAGAGATGTGGGTTTGATCCCAGGGTGGAGAAGACCCCCTGGAGGAGGACATAGCAACCCACTCCAGGATTCTGCCTGAAAAATCCCATGGACAGAGGAACCTGGCATGCTACAGTCCAGAACTCAGAGTCGGACAAGACTGAGCGACTGAGCACAAAGAGGGAGACTAGTCAAGAGGGAGATCTCAGAACTCCAGGCTGCTGCTGCTAAATCACCTCAGTCGTCTCCGACCCCATAGACGGCAGCCCACCAGGCTCCCCCGTCCCTGAGATTCTCCAGGCAAGAACACTGGAGTGGGTTGCCATTTCCTTCTCCAATGCATGAAAGTGAAAAGTGAAAGTGAAGTCGCTCAGTCGTGTCCGACACTTAGTGACCTCATGGTCTGCAGCCTACCAGGCTCCTCCCTCCATGGGATTTTCCAGGCAAGAGTACTGGAGTGGGGTGCCATTGCCTTCTCCGGAACTCCAGGCTGCCCGTCCCTAAATACAGGAAGCCTTTTCTTTAGGGCCACTGATACTTCGTACTGCTCTGTGATTCCAGTTCCTTCATTTTTTAAGCAGGATCTTTCTATAGTAATAGAGGTTTTACTGCTGATCATTACAATAGGAAAAATAAACCAAAGCTGCAGGCATAGATAAGACAAGACTTAATAGCTAGTCTTTGTGTTTTTGATGCCCAGAAAAAGACAATTGCTCAAAGTCTCAGAGCTTCAAATGACCCTTTTCCTTAGAAATTATCCTGTCTACTAGAAAACAAAAAAATGACACATGTGGTGTTGATCTCTTAGTTTTTGAAATTTGGTAAGTTTGGTATTCCAGAAGAGGAAGTGAAGCTCACAGGGTAACTACCTAAAGGTAAGGTGGAGATGGAATATGAATTCCGGCTTTTTTGACATCAGAGCTCATGATCTTTCTCCTGTATTTCAGGCCAGTTCTTGTTCAGTAGCTCAGTCGTGTCCGAATCTTTGTGACCCCATTGACTGCAGCACGCCAGGCTTCCCTGTCCTTCACCATCTCCTGGAGCTTGCTCAAACTCATGTCCATTGAGTCAGTAATGCCATCCAACCATCCTGTCCTCTGTCATCCCCTTCTCCTCCTGCCTTCAATCTTTCCTATGCCAACATAGCTAAAGAAATTTTACAAAGTTCCTAAAGAAATCCAACCATGATCTAAAGAATCTTGACTATAGTTTTCTCATTTCATTTCAGAAGTTTAATTTCTTAAGACTTTCCAATTTATCTGTTCCTGCACTATCCTTCCCCTATTCTTCAGAGTTGTTAGGAAAAGGGAGGGGAATGTCAGGGAAGGGCTCTCTAAAGGAAGTGAAGTCTTAGTGAAATCTGAGGGATTAATATGAATTACTTAGTAGGGGGAGGTAGCATGGACAACAATCAGTGTGCCAAAGTACAAGTCTAGAACTGAAACAATTTCACTATATGATGTTAAAATGAGAATGGAAATGAAATGAAAGTGTTAGTCACTTGTGTCGGACTCTTTGTGACCCCATGAACTATAGCCCACCAGGGTCCTCTGTCTATGGAATTCTCCAGGCAAGAATACTGGAGTGGATTGCCATTCCCTTCTCCAGGGAATCTTCCCAACCCAGGAATCAAACCCAGGTTTCCTGCATTGCAGGCAGTGTCTTTACTATCTGAACCAGAATACTAATAATTTAAACTAGAGATACAACCAGGAGCCAGATCATGAAGGACGATCTAAGCCATCCTAAGAAGTTTGGATTTTATTCTGAGGACAATGGGGAGACATGGAAGTGTTTTAAACTGGGGAGAAACATCATCAGATTTGTGTTTAGGTAGAATACTCATTTTAGGTGGGTAAAAGATTGGTTGGGATGGGTCTGGTAATGGATCAGTTAGGAGCATAAAATAAATCATCAGAAATTATTAAACTGAAGTGGAAAACTGGAGACTAGGTAGGGGATGGACATAGAGGAGATTAGGGGAGGAAGGGCAGGAGACACAGTTTATGACAAAAATTTGTTCCTCACTAAGTAGCTGCAACCTTGCCTCTGATTTTGGGGACAAACTTCCTTTTACAGCTACAGTTGATTTTTTCCAGGTAGCCATTTCACATTTTTTTTTTCAAACAAATATTACTGGCTACCTTCTGTAAGTTAGGCACTCTTGTTTTTAGTCACTAAGTTGTCTGACCCTTTTGCGATTCCATGGACTGTAACCTACCAGGCTCCTCTGTCCAAGGGATTTCCCAGGCAAGAACACTAGTTCAGTCCAGTTGAGTTCAGTTGCTCAGCTGTGTCTGACTCTTTGCAACCTGATGGACTGCGACACGGCAGGCTTCCCTGTCCATTACCAACTCCTGGAGCTTGCTCAAACTCATGTTCCATCGAGTAGGTGATGCCATCCAACCATCTTATCCTCTGTCATCCCCTTCTCCTCCTGCCCTTAATCTTTCCCAGCATCAGGGTTCCTTCCAATGAGTCAGTTCTTCGCATCAGGTGGCCAAAGTATTGGAGTTTCAACTTCAGCATCAGTCCTTCCAATGAATATTCAGGACTGATTTCCTTTAGGATGGACTGGTTGGATTTCCTTGCAGTCCAAGGCACTCTCAAGAGTCTTCTCCAACACCACAGTTCAAAAGCATCAATTCTTTGGCTCTCAGCTTTGTTTATAGTTCAACTCTCACATCCATACATGACTACTGGAAAAACCATAGCTTTGACTAGATGGATCTTTGCTGGCAAAGTAATGTCTCTGCTTTTTAATATACTGTCTAGGTTTGTCATAGCTTTTCTTCCAAGGAGGAAGCGTCCTTTAACTTCATGGCTGCAGTCAAAATCTGCAGTGATTTTGGATCCCCCCAAAATAGACTGGGTTGCTATTTTCTTCTCCAGGGGATCTTCCTGACCCAGGGATCAAACTTGCATCTCCTGCATCACAGGCGAATTCTTTACTACTGAGCCACCAGGGAAATCCCTTGGCACTATTTTACACCTGGGTATAACAAAGTCTTTTCCCTCATGTCAGTTCAGTTCAGTCGCTCAGTCACATGCAACTCGTTGCGACCCCATGCACTGCAGCACGCCAGGCTTCCCTATCCATCACCAACTCCCAGAGCTTGCTCAAATTCATGTCCATTGAGTCGGTGATGCCATCAAACCATCTCATCCTCTGTCGTCCCCTTCTCCTCCTGCCTTCAATCTTTCCTGGCATCAGGGGCTTTTCCAATGAGTCAGTTCTTCACATCAGGTGGCCAAAATACTGGCGCTTCAGATTCAGCATCAGTCCTTCCAATGAATACTCAGGACTGATTTCCTTCAGGATTGTCTGGTTTGATCTCCTTGTAGTCCAAGGGCCTCTCAAGATTCTTCTCCAACACCACAGTTCAAAAGCATCAACTCTTTGGTGCTCAGCTTTCTTTATTGTCTAGCTCTCACATTCATACATGACAACTGGAAAAACCATAGCTTTGACTAGACGGACCTTTGTCGGCAAAGTGACGTCTCTTCTTTTTAATATGCTCTCTAGATTGATCACAGCTTTTCTCCGAAGGAGCAAGCATTTTTAAATTTCATGGCTGTAGTCACCATCTGCAGTGATTTTGGAGCCCAAGAATATAAAGTCTATCACTGTTTCCATTTTTTCCCCATTTGTTTGCCATGAAGTGATGGAACTCGATGCCATGATCTAATTTTTTTGAATTTTGAGTTTTAAGGCAGCTTTTTCACTCTCCTCTTTCACTGTCATCAAGAGGCTCTTTAGTTCTTCTTCACTTTCTGCCATAAGTGTGGTGTCATCTGCATATCTGAGGTTATTGATATTTCTCCCAGCAATCTTGATTCCAGCTTGTGCTTCATCCAGTCCAGTGTTTCACATGATGTACTCTGCATAGAAGTTAAATAAGCCTTACTGATAAGGCAACATTTGAGCAAAAATTTGAAGGAAGTAAGAGAGATATCCATGAATATAACAAGCAGTCCAATGGTGCTGGAGTAGAATAAATAAAGGAGAGAGTGGCAGAAGATGAAGTAAGAGAAGGGCATGGAAAAGAACAGATTATGTAGAACCTTGGAGAACACCATCCTTATGAATCTTTATATTTTCCCTGAGATGGGAAGCTATTGGAGGATTTGGGGTAGATGATGTTTAAAGTGATCACTCCAGTTGCTGTTGAGAACAGATTTTAATGGAACAAGCCCGAGAGCTGGGAAACCAGACAGGAGGATATTGTAAGAATCCAAGTTGGTTCTGACAGGGGCTTGGACCAGGGTAGCAGGTGGAAGAGATGAGACATAGTCCTTGGATATATTTTGAAGACAGAGTCGACAGGATCTCCTAACAGATAGGATATTGGATATAAGAAAAAGAGAGGAGTTAAAAATTATTTCGAAGGTTTTGCCACAAGAAACAGAAAGGAAGGAGTTGCCATATACTAAAACAGGAAAGACTGGCAGGAAAAGCAGATTAGGGTAAGGACAATAGGAGTTTACTTTTGGACACATTAGGCTATTTTGATAACCAGGTGTATATGTTGAATAGAACACTGAATGTATCACTCAAGTTCAAAAGCAAGGTAGAGTCTAGACATAAAACTTGGGTATATCAGCATGTAAATTTCTTTTAAAGTTATGAAAATAGACAAAATTACCACAAGGAAGAGAGAGTGGATAAGGAATATGTATACAAATACAGAGTCTTGGGGGTACACAAAGATTTAGAACTATGGGTGATGAGAAATCAAGAGGATGAGAAGGAGCAAAAATGAGGTAGGAGGAGAAGAGAAAGAAGAAAAAGGAAGGCATGGGAGAGGAGGATGAGGAGAAGATGCATCCTGGAAGCCAAATGGAGAAAGTATTTTTAGGGAAGAAATGATCACCTGGGTCAAATGCTGTGGAATAAATACAACAAGAGAAGAGTGACAACTGAATTCAGCAACCTGGATGTTGAGAAGAATGGTCAGTGGAGTGGCAGGGGGAGAGAAAATGGTAAGAAAAAAATTGGAGACAGCATGTACAGACCACATTTTGGATAAGTTTTGCACATAAGGGTGAAGAGATATGAGGGCAAGACCTGAATAGGTATTAAGTACTAGAAATTAGGTCAAAATAAGTGGTTTTTTTTTTTTTTAATTATGGGAAAAGTATCAGCTGGTGGCAATGATCCAAGAAAGGGGAAAAAATAATCCAGGAGAAAGAAAGGATGCTGCTGGATGATATCTTTGAATAAGCAAGAGATGAAACCTGTTGCAGAAGCCCAGAACTAGCCAAATAGCCAATATCCATTGGATCATAGAAAAAGCATGAGAATTCCAGAAAAACATCTGCTTCTGCTTCATTGACTACGTTAAAGCCTTTGACTGTGTGGATCACAACACAGTGGGAAACTGGGGAAAATTCTTAAAGAGATCAGAATACCAGACCGCCTTACCTGTCTCCTGAGAAACCTGTATGCAGGCCAAGAAGCAACAGTTAGAACTGGACATGGAACAACAGATTGGTTCCAAATTGGGAAAGGTGTGCATCAAGGCTATATATTGTCACCTTGCTTATTTAACTTATATGCAGAGTACATCATGCGAAATGCTGGGCTCGATGAAGCACAAGCTGGAATCAAGATTGCCAGGAGAAATATCAATAATCTCAAGATATGCAGATGACACCATCCTTATGGCAGAAAGCAAAGAGGAATTAGACTCTTGATAAAGGTGAAAGAACAAAGTGAAAAAGCTGGCTTAAAACTCAACTTCAAAAATCTAAGATCATGGCATAACTGGTTCCATCACTTCATGACAAATAGATGGGGAAACAATGGAAACGGTGATAGACTTTATTTTCTTGGGCTCCAAAATCACTGTGAACTGTGACTGCAGCCATGAAATTAAAAGATGCTTGCTCCTTGGAAGAAAAACTATGACCAACCTACAGAGCATAGTAAAAAGAAGAGACATCACTTTGCCAGCAAAGGTCCATCTAGTGAAAGCTCTGGTTTTTCTAGTAGTCATGTATGGATGTGAGAGTTGGATGATAAAGAAAGCTGAGCATCAAAGAACTGATGTTTTTGAACTGTGGTGTTGGAGAAGACTCGAGAGGCCCTTGGATTGCAAGGAGACCAAACCAGTCAATCCTAAGGAAGTCAGTCCTGAGTACTCATTGGAAGGACTGCTGCTGAAGCTCCAATACTTTGGCCACCTGATGTGAGGAGCTGACTCCTTGGTAAAGACCCTGAGGCTGGGAGGGTCTCCTCCCTGAAGGCAGGAGGAGAAGTGGATGACTGAGGATGAGATGGTTTGATGGCATCACCGACTCAATGGAAATGAGTTTGAGCAAACTCTGGGAGATGGTGAAGGACAGGGGAGCCTGGCATACTGTAGCCTATGGGGTTGCAAAGTGTCAGACATGACTGAGCAACTGCACAACAAGAAAGAGTATGAAGAGTTCATGGTAATAGGATAGAAAGCCTACAGTAGTAGATGGGTAGATATGATGGTTGGAGCTTAGAATTTTTTTTTTTTTTTAATATTTATTTGGCTGCTCCAGGTCTTAGTTGCTGCATGTGGGATCCAGTTCCCTGATCAGGGATCAAACCTTGGCCCCTTTCATTTCGAATGTGGAGTTTTAACCACTGGACCACTACAGAAGTCCCTAGAATGTTCTTTTTGATTCTTTTTCAGTGAAAGAGGAAACTGACAGTATGATTAGGGGAAGAAGTGTTCAAGATTTGAGGAGAGAAGTTATAAAGTAGTCTTAAAAAATACTCTATTGTAAAATTAAATAAAGAAGTACACCTGAAACTAACACAACATTGTAAATCAACTATACTTCAATATGAGGCTTCCCAGGTGGCACAATGGTAAAGAATCTGCCTGCCAATGCAGAAGACACTGGGTCAGGAAGATCCCCTGGAGAAGGGAATGGCAACCCACTCCAGTATTCTTGCCTGGAGAATTCCAAGGACTGAGGAGCCTGGCAGGCTACAGTCCATGGGGTCACAAAGAGTTGGACACGCCTGAGTGACTGAACAACAACAATCAAGGACTTGTTCTCTGTCAAGCATTTTCATGTGTTTTACATACATTTTTTTTTTCTTTTTTAATGCGCAGTTTGTGGGATCTCACTTCCCCAACCAGGGACTGAACCTGGGACAAGGTTGTGAAATTGTGGAATCATAACTATTAGACCACCAGGGAGCTCGCTATATACACCATCTATTTATAAGGCATTATCATCCCATTTTACTGATGAGGAAGTTGAGCTTTAGAGAAATTAAGAATCTTGTTCAAGAGCAGGCATTCCAATGCAGTATTCAAATTCAAGGCTCCCTACGCTTAACAACTATCCTTTTCCAAAACATACCTTCTGTTAATTTTTCTAGTGTACAAACTTATTGCTTTCTTTCAGGGTTTCTTGGAGCAGATTATAAGGGTCTTCTTGATACTTTTTAGGTCATAAGAAACAAGAGAATTGCTATTGCCAGTTATAAGAGAAAAGTCTTTTAAAAATATATTTTAAAATGTATGCAATCAACCCTCAATATCCATGGGTTCTCTATCCCCGGATTCAACGTCTATGGAACAAGTTCAGAAAAAAAATTTTCATGAGGTTTCAAAAAGCAAAATCTGAATTTGCTAGTACCAGCAAATTATATGTAAATACACAGAATTTACATATTAGTTATACTAGTATGAGCAATCTACAGGTCATTTAAAGTATAGAGGAGGAAGTGTGTAAGTTATACCCAAATACTACTCCTTTTTATAAGGTACGGCAGTTTTTTTGGGTTTGGGTATGATGGACCCTGAAATCAATGCCCCTGGGGACACAGAGGGACCACCATATTCCGTTTCCCAACTCCACAGAGCTGGTCCGTGGGCGTGCCTGTGGTATTGAATCCTAGGGCGTAGGTTTTGTGGGAGACTTGGTCATAGACGTGTGGGTAGGCGTTGAGTGAGTGGTTGGTCTCTGCGGCGGCGTGAAGGAGGTGGAAGGAGAACGGTTGGGTCCTCACCGGATGGAGTGGTGGGTGGCCCGGGTGGGGGTGGTGAGGCCCGTCCTGGGGGCGGGGTCTACGGTGGGCGAGTGCGCGTCGCGGCGCCCGGCATTTCAAACCTCGCGGCTAGACCGCTGAGAGTCTGCTCCCCGAGCCGGTTGCTCAGCTGCTTCTCAGCGCGGGTCGAATCCACCTCTCGCGGGATCCAGGCCCAGCTCGACGGCAACTCTCTCCTCGACGCCTCGCCGTCGCCATGGTTCACTTCTTGCACCCGGGCCTTTCGCCCCGGACCATCATCCCCCCGGACGCTCGGAAGGATATACTAGGCTGCCTTGTGGTGCAGGTGAGCTCCGAGGAGGGCAAGGGACGGGGACAGGAAATGGAACGCGAACCTCGGCTGGACGTCCGGCCCCGGGACAGCACGGCAAGTCGTCGGGGACCGTGCGGAGACATTTTTGGCTCATTTGACCGACCCGGGGGGTAAAGTCTGAAGAGGCTGAGTCCCTGTTAGGCTTCTGTCTTCAGATGCTGGGAAGTGCTTGTTGGAGAGGAGTTTTCCGCCCGGGGCGTCCCAGCCTCCGGGCCGAGCGTGCCGACCCTGCGCGGCGGAGGCGTGGCGGGGTGTGTCCCGCCTCACGCTTGACCTTGGGCGGGTCCTCTCCTCTGGGCCCCTTGGTTCTCCTGTGCTAGTGAGTGCGTGCGTGCTAACTCGCTTCAGTCGTTTCCGACTCTTTGCGACCCTATGGACTGTAGCCCACCAGGCTTCTCTGTCCATGGGATTCTCCAGTAAGAATACTGGAGTGGACTACTCCTCCAGGGGTATCTTCCCTACCCAGGGATCGAACGCGTGTCTCCTGTTTCCTGCATTGGCAGGCGGATTGATTAGCGCCACCTGGGAAGACTATGTGCAAGCGCGGGCGACAGCTATTTTGCAAGGTGGTGTTAAGTTTAGACCCGTTTTTATGCTTGGCCCGTGGCGTTTATTGTCATCCTCCGCCCAAATACCTTAAACTTCGGCTGTTCCCAAACGTATGTTGGGGACTTGTTGCTCCCAAGAGTATGCGACCTGTCGGTCCTGGGATTGTTAACAGAAAGAGCCCGCCTGGAAGAACTGGAACCCCAAAGAGTGAAATTCCTGAAATTCCATGTGTTCGTTTCGGCCCCGCGCCCCGTTTCCCTCGGAATGCCTTTCAAACGAAATTGAGCAACATGCAAACCAAAAGAGTGTGTGTTTGGAGCCTACTGTGTGTCAGTTGTCGTATTTCTAAAATCTCTCGGATTTTTTTGTAGTCATTGATGGTCTCTGTTTTACTAGTGTGTAGGAAAATTGAGAACCCTTGACTTGCTCAAGATCTTAAACCTAAAAAAAAAAAAAAAAAAGATCTTAAACCTGACATAATTTCTGGTGTGACTCCGTATTCTACAAAACCCCAAGGGCCACCCTTCTTAGAGCTCAAAATCTAGTGAACGCTCAACCCACAGTTAGTATGGAGGAAAGGAAATATTCACATTGAGTTTGCACTTTACACACTAACGCCTTGTTGGCCTTTGTGTCCTGCAGAGATCTAACCTGTAATCCTGTAGACCTTTTTGGGCTCACTTTTAAAAGCTTCTTAAATAATGCCTAGATTTGTTTGTTATTGTTCAGTTGCTAAGTCCTGTCTGGCTCTTTAGCGATCCCAAGGACAGCAACACTGCTACTCTCCCCTGTCCTTCACTATCTCCTGGAGTTTGCTCAAATTCACGTCTTTTGAGTTGGTGATGCTATCTCATCATCTCATCCTCTGCCTCTCCCTTCTCCTTTTGCTTTCAATCTTTCCGGGCATTGGGCTTCCCTGATAGCTCAGTTGGTCAAGAATCCGCCTGCAATGCAGGAGATTCCTCGTTAGGGAAGAAGCGCTGGAGAAGGGATAGGCTACCCACTTCAGTATTCTTGGGCTTGCCTTGTGGCTCAGCTGGTAAAGAATCTGCCTGCAATGCAGGAGACCTGGGTTCTGTCCCTGGGTTGAGATCCCCTGGGGAGGGCAAGGCTACCCTTTCCAGTATTTTGGCCTGGAGAATTTCATGGACTGTACAGTCCATGAGGTCGCAGAGTTAGACAGGACTGAATGACTTTCTTCACTTTCCCAGCATACGGGTCTTTTCCAGTGAGTCAGCTTTTTGCCTCAGGTGGCCAAAATATTGGAGTTTCAGCTTCAGCATCAGTCCTTCCAATGAATATTTAGGGTTGATGTCCTTTAGGATTGACTGGCTTGATCTTGCTGTCCAAGCGACTCTGAAGAGTATTCTCTAACACCGCAATTTGAAAGCATAAATTCTTTGGTGCTCAGCTTTCTTTATGGTCCAACTCTCACATCTGTACATGACTACTGGAAAAACCATAGCTATTTGGACCTTTGTAGGCAAAGTGATGGCTCTGCTTTTTGATACTCTGTCTGGGTTTATCATAGCTTTCCTTCCATGGCACAAGCGTCTTTTAATTTCATGACTGCAGTCACAGTCCACAGTGATTTTGGAGCCCAAGAAAATAGTTTGCTACTGCTTCCACTTTTTCTCTTTCTCTTTGTCATCAAGTGATGGGACCAGATGCCATCATCTTAGTTTTTTGAATGTATACTGTTGGGGTATGAGGTTGAAAGAGGAGAGTGAAAAAGCTGGCTTAAAACTCAACATTCAAAAAATGAAGATCATGGCCTCTCGTCCCATCACTTCATGGCAAATAGATGAGGAAAAAATGGAAACAGTGACAGACTTTATTTTCTTGGGCTCAAAAATCACTATAGATGGTGGCTGCATCCATGAGATTAAAAGATGCTTGCTCCTTGGAAGAAAAGCTATGACAAACCTAGACAGTATATTAAAAAGCAGAGACTACTTTTCCAGCAAAGGTCGGTCTAGTCAAAGCTATGGTTTTTCCAGTAGTCATGTATGGATGTGAGAGTTGGACAATAAAGAAAGCTGAGCACCAAAGAATTGATGCTTTTGAACTGTGGTGTTGGAGAGGGCTCTTGAGAGTCCCTTGGACTGCAAGATCCAACCAGTCAATCCTAAATGAAATCAATCCTGAATATTCATTGGAAGGACTGATGCTGAAGCAGAAGCTGCATTACTTTGGCCACCTGATGCGAAGAACTGACTCATTTGAAAAGACGGAAGGCAGGAGGAGAAGGGGATGACAGAAGATGAGATGGTTGGATGGCATCACTGACTTGATGGACTAGATGGAGTTTGAGCAAGTTCTGGGAGTTGGTGATGGATAGGGAAGCCTGGTATGCTGCAGTGCACGGGGTCGCAAAGAGGCTGAGCAACTGAACTGAACTTTAACCCTTAGCAAGAGGCTCTTATTTCCTCTTCACTTTCTGCCATTAGAGTGGTATCCTCTGCATATCTGAGGTGATTGTTGTTAGTCCAGCAATCTTGATTCCAGCTTGTGATTCATCCAGCCTGACATTTGTTTGTAGCTAATGGAAAAGCTGAGTTGTTAACATATGTCCTAGCACAGCATGTCAAGTACATTTTTTGCTGCTACTGACGTAATTGAAAAGCAAGGTTTTCTTTTGAAAAGTGATCAGACGAATTCATTTCTGTGTGGTTCCACGCTGTACTGTGTACATTTGTTTGATTAAGATTTTATTTTTAATTAATTTAAAAAATCATACAATTCATGAATACTTTTCCTTTAGATTTCTCTATGTTGTTTTAAATTTTATTTAGCAATGTTTTGTAGTTTTTAGTGTAAATGTCTGTTACATATTTTGTTAAATTTACCCCTGTTTTCGTTAGTACTGTAAATATTTGTTAAAAGTTTGTAGTTTGGGGGGTGTACTGATCTTGTATCTTATGACTTTGCTAAAGCTACTTTAAAAAAAAATAGAAAAAAGAAAAAAAAAGAAAAAAATTTAATCAAAAGTTGGTTTTTTGCAAAGATCAATGAAATTGATAGGTCTTTAGCCAGGATAACCAAAGGAAGACTGAAATAACCAATGTCAGAATGAAGGAGCTATTATCACTACTGATGTAAAGCCACATATATTCTCTCATTATTTTGTTTTGTTTTGTTTTCTTAAGATTTTCTTTATAATCTGTTATCTGCAAATAAAGACAGCTTTACTTATTCCCTTTCAATCTGTTCTTCATATTTCCTTTCCTCAAAAATGCAGTATCTAGGACCTTGTGTAGAATGTAGGAGAGAAGTGGTGAGAAGGGACATCTTTATATCGTTCTAGCTCTTTTGGTTTTCCCGTAGATGCCTTTTATCAAAATAAGGAAGTTTTCTTCTATTCTTAGTTTGCTGATTTTTTTGTTTTTGTTTTTTTCAATCATGGTAATCATGAATGTGTTTTGAAATTTATTGAAATACTTTTCTCAGTGTATATTAAAGATGTATGTTTTTGTTTTTTATTGTGTTGATGTGGTAGGTTTTATTGATTGTGAATTTAACTTTACATTGTTGGACCTTAGTTCCTGGACCAGGAATTGAACTCTCACCTTTGACAGTGAAAGCTCAGAGTCCTAGCCACTGGACTGCCAGAGAATTCCCTCCATTGAGTGGTTTTTTTTTTCCCAATTGATTATTTTTAAAGTTTCATTTTATCTTTTCTGTTGACTTACTAGTTCTGTTCCTCTTCTCTGAATGGTCACACAAAGATAACAGTTGGGGTCTCAGACCCCATTCTCTTTTGTTAAGTCTCACATTAATGAAATTTGCAAAGATGTAAAACAGTGCTGCCATCATCACTAAACTTTTAAAAATTCTTTTTGAAAATGTAGCTCTTAAAAAAAAATGTTCTTTGTTGGGAATTTCCTGGTAATCCAGGACTTGGTGCTTTTCCTGCTGTGGGTGCAGGTTCAGTCCTTGGTCTGGGAACTAAGATCCCACAAGCCATGTGGTATGACCAGAAAAAAAAATGTTGTGTGAACATGTAATTGGTTTAACTTTTATTATTTCTGAGTGAGTTAATATATATTTTAAAGATTTCTTAGTTTTAACTTATAATATAGTAAATGTTGATAGATGCAATCCAGTTTTTAAGAGTACTGTTGATCCTAAGACTAAAAAAGTTAGAGAGTCACAGGTCTAGGTTTTAAAATGTACACGTTTGACTTATTGCACTACTTTTAAATATATCACTTCCGCTTACAACAGTATTCTTTCATTTTCTCCCCTCTTTCCTGTCCTTTGTACTATTGAAATAATACATTTTACTTTTGTAATTGCACAGTATATTGTTTTTACTTTTTCTTTGATCAGTTATTAAAGGAATTAGGAAATAAGAAAAATAGTTTTATATTTATCCACATGCTCCTGTTCCCAGTACTCTTCCCTTTTCTCTTTTCTCTAGATCCCAAATATCCATTTTGTATAATGTTTCTTTACTTAAAGAACATTTTTCCTTTCTTATAGTGTAGATCTGCAGATGATAGGTTCTTTCTACTTTGTCTGAAAGTATCTTTATTTTACCTTTGTTTTTGAAAGATATATTCAATGCTCATAGTTTTTCTTCCTACTGCACTTAAATTTTTTAGAAAATATTTAGCTGTATTTTTGTTGCTGCATGGGCTTTTTTTCCCTTAGTTGTGGTGAGCCGGGGTATTCTCTAGTTGCAGTGCAGGGCCTTCTCTTGTTGCTGAGCACAGGCTCTAGGGTGTGCGGGCCTCAGTAGTTTGGGCACGTGGCCTCAGTAGTTGTGGCTCCGGGGCTCTAGGGCACAGGCTCAGTAGTTGTGGCACGTAGGCTTAGTTGCTCTGAGGCATGTGGGATCTTTGTGAATCAGGGATAGAATCCATGTCCCTTGTGCTGGCAGGTGGATTCTTTACCACTCAGTCACCAGGAAAGCCCTCTACAGCACTTTAAAAGTGTTGCTTCATTGTCTTTTGGCTAGCATTGCTTCTGATGAAAAGTCAGTGGTCACATTTTTTCATTTTAAACTGTCCACAGTACCTCTAGCTCCCCCTGCCCCACCCCAGCTTAGGTTTTTCATTTTATCATAGGTTTTTAGCCATTTGTCATGTAGTGTCTTTTGTTTATTTCACTTTGGGTCCATTTTTGCTTTCGGGATCAGTTGGTTTATATTTTGTATCTAATTTCAATATTTTTTGACTTTTTAAAAAAGTTGTTAAGTTTATTGTTTTTTGTACCTGGTGAATTAGCTATGTAATTCAATAAATATTAAACTGTAAAACAATTTCATAGGTTCCAAGTATAGGACGTTGTCCTTGTTGACCTTTTTTATTTTTAAGTTTATATATTTATTTTCTTGCTGCATGTGGGCTTTCTCTAGTCTCTGTTGAGATTCCATATTTATTCCCTCATTATATTCATATTCTCCTGTATATCCGTGAATTATAATACCTATTTTAAAGTTCTTGTTTGCTAATTATGTTATTTCTGGATCTATTTCTTGCTCTCTTTTTTTGGCTGCATCATGCAGTTTGTAGGATCTTAGTTCCCCATCCAGGGATTAAACCCAAACCCTCTGTAGTGAAATTGTGGAGCCCTAATCACCAGACCTCCAGGGAGTTCCCTGGGTCTATTTCTGGTGACTGATTTTATTTTCTTTCCTGCTTCTTACCGTTTCCTATATTTTATTGTAAGCTAAACATTATGGATCCTAGTGTGTTTAGATTTTTGTTGTCTTTTTGAGCCAGGCCTATATTTGAGGTTTTTAAAACAGATTTTTTTTTTTGGTCTGTGTTCTGCAGCTCATGGGATCTTTGTTTCTGACCAGGGATGGAACCGAGGCCCTCAGCAGTGAAAGCGCAGTGTCCTTACCACTGACTGGACTGCTGGGGATTTTCTGGGGGTGTTTTTTTGGCTGAGCTGGGTGAAGATCTTTAGTTGCAGCTTTGTAACTCTTAGTTGCAGCATGTGGGATCTAGTGCCCTGACAAGGGATCAAACCTTGGCTCCCTGCATTGGAGTCCCAGTTCGAAGTCTCAGTCACTGGACTACCAAGAAAGTCTCTCTGAGGTTTTTAAAGTGCTATTGAAGGGACTTCTCTGGAGGTCCAGTGGTTAAGGAATGCAGGAGCACAGGTTTGATCCCTGGTCTGGGAATTAAGATCCTGCATGCGCAAGCCACATGGTGTGGCCAAAAATAATAACAAAACAAAAGCAAAAAAATGCTGTTGTAAACTTTTAAAGTTTAATTTTCTAACTGTTGGTTGTATATAAAATACAGCTTTTTGTTTTTGATTTTTTACCTTATACCCATTAAAACATGTTAATTAGAGTTTAGTAGTGTTTTGTATTTTAGAAACGATGAATCTAAACCCTCGGTTGAAATGGATTGGAAACAGATTAAGAGTGGAAGTAGAGTAATTTGGAGTTTTTTAGTATTCTTGGAAAGATATGTTAGTGACTTGGGTTAGGAATGGGTAGTGGAGTTAGAAAGAAAGGGATGAACTAGAAACTTATTTGGGAGGTTTGATAGTCATACAGCAGGAAATAGATGACACAGTCAGAATAGGGCTAATTTAATGAGAGTTTTGGAGAAGGAAATGGCAGCCCACTCCAGTGTTCTTGCCTGGAGAATCCCAGGGACTGCGGAGCCTGGTGGGCTGCTGTCTGTGGGGTCGCACAGAGTCGGACACGGCTGAAGCGACTCAGCAGCAGCAGCAGCAGCAATAAGAGTTTAATTAAGGGATTACTTCCAAAGATAAGGGAGAGGTATGGAAAACCACAATAATATACTACTTCATGTCTAGGGACAGTACCTCTTGCCACCCCTAGGCCCAGAGGACCTCTCAGAAGGAATGTCTTAGTTCATTTAGGCTGCTGTGACTAAAATTCTGTAGACTGGGTGATTCATAAAAAACATAAATTTATTTCTCACAGTTCTGGAAACTAGGAAGTTCAAGATCAAGGTGCTGGAAGATTTGGTGTCTGGTGAGAGCCCACTTCCTGGTTCATGCACATCTTTTTCCTGCGTTCTCACATGGCAGAAGGGACGAGGGAACTATCTGAGGTCACTCTTGTATGGGCACTAATTCCATTCAGTGACGGCTTCACCCTCATGACCTAATGACTTCCCAAGGTTCCTCCCTCCAAACATCAGATTAGAGGTTGGATTGCAGTGTAAGAATTTTGGAAGAATGCAGACATTTAGTCAATAGCAAGAACAGAGGACTAATCTTAGAGGAGTGATTAGTGTGACATAGCCAGCCCAAGATACTTTAAATGAGAAAGAACAGGGGAAATTATCTGTGTGGAGTTATAGCCCCCAAAACTTATATCCAAGTCTTAACCCTTAGAACCTGTGAATTTGACCTTTGGAGTCAGTATGTTTGCAAATGTAAGTTGAGGATCTTCCCCTCTTGCTTCTCTGCCCCCCGACCAGGTGGCTTGTGGGACTGGGGATTGAATTTGGGCCCTTGGCAGTGAAAGCACAGTCTTAACTGCTGGACCACCAGGGAATTCCCAGGTTGAGTATCTTGGTGAGAACATCTGATCCATCCTAAAATTTTAGGCCAGACCCTAAATCTAATGTCTGGATTTATAGTGTTTATAAGATAAAGGGATAGAGATTTGAGACCTAGAGATACAGGGATGTGAAGATCAGAGTTGAGCTGCCACAAGCCAAGGGAAACCACAGCCCCCAGAAGCTGATCACGTAAGAATTCTTCGCTAGAGCCTTCAGAGGGACAATGGTCCTGCTCATACTTTGGTTTTTGGACTTCTGTCTTCCAGAACTGTGAGAGAATAGGTATCTGTTATTTTTAGCCACCAATTTTATGGTAATTTGTTATAGAAAATTACCTAGGAAACTAATACGTGTTCCAGTTTTTTGAGAGTTTCATGTCAGAACCAAACTAACAGCCAGAGGGTAAGGGAACCTATTCATGGGAACCTATTCATAGGATCTGTACAAGTCACCTCAGCAGTAGAGGTGGAGAAGATTGAGTGGGTCTGGGTGGGAGGTAGTTAGCAAATAGAAGATGTCTGGCACAGGTAGAACCAGTAGGATTTGCTAATGTATTGGATCTGTGTGTTTTGTGGGATGTTGATTAAAGATAAGGAAATGTCAGTAAAGATTAAACAGCTGAATAGATGTTATGCCATTTACTGACTAGGGAAAGACTGGATAAATGTAGCTTCCTACATGGTAAGTTTGAAATATTTGTCTGACATGGTTAAGTAGATATGTCAGGGAGACAACTGGTTATCTAACACTGGCTTAAAGAGAGATCTGACCTGAAGATACTAATGTAGAATTCATTGGATTTATAGATAAGATTTAGAATCTCATGTTATCAGTAATCAAACATTATAGAAGCAGAGTTATTAGTCATTAGTGGTCTTGATGGGAAGTCAGTCTCTAAAACGTACTACTGATTTATAAAACAAAGACAAGTAACGAAATACTGTGGTATAATTCTATGTATATAAAGTTCAAAAACATGTAGAACTAAATAATATTCAGGATAATGGTTACTTCTGGGTGAAGGGATAAGTAGCCTCAGGAAAGGGTATATAGGGACTTCAGAAATTTGATATATTCTATTTAAGCTGTGTCATGAATACAAAAATATTTTTAAAATATATTGTTTTATATTTAAATGTTTTACATATGTTCTAAACATTATTTATGTGGATTTAATCTTTACTGTATTTTAAAAATGAGACAGCCATGTCCAATAATTTGGCAAATAATGTCATAAAGCCTTAAAAAGAAGTATTCTGGATAAAATGCAGCAAACTCAATTACAGAGTAAAGGAAATCCCCAGCATCCCCACCCAATTCATAGAAGCTGGAAATCACCACTGTAAGCAGGTCCTAAAATAACCAAAGATTACAGACTAGACCTTTGCCAAGGCCAGGTGGGAAGTTTGAATGGAGACTGTGAATTGTAATATATATATATATATATATATATGTATAAACATGAACTAACAAAAGCTGGTCATACTTCATGGAAATGGTAGATCTAAAGGTCTGCTTATGGAAAAGAGAAACAGGGAACCTTGTCAGTTTTGGCTTGGATTTTTGAATGAGAAATATATCTCCTAAAAATGTGGAATCACAAGTCTGTCCTCATACAGACTCAGGGTTTTAATTGACATTTCTTGCTTGGTTCAGGAAATGTGTAGCTGAGAAATTATCAAAATGGTCACTGTTGATGCCCCTGGGTAAGTAGAATTTAGCATAACCACCTGATGTGGTTCAGTGGTTAAGACTATGTACTCCCAATTTTAGGGGCGTGGATTTGATTGCTGGTTGGGGAGCTAATATCCTGTACACTGTGCCATGAGGCCTTAAAAAAAAGAAAAGATTAGCTCACAATCTTAAATTATAAAACATGAACTTCTCTGATTAAGAATCAACAGAATCAGGGGCTTTCCTGGTGTTCTAGTGGTTGGCAATCTGCCTGCCAGTGCAGGAGATAACAGGTTTGATCTCTGGTTTGGGAAGATCCCACATGCCATGGGGCACCTAAGCCTATGTGCCACAATACTGAGCCCTGTGATCCAGAGCCCAAGAGCCACAACTACTGAAGCCTGTGCTTCTAGAGCCTGTGCTCCCCACCAAGAGAAGCCACCGCAATGAGAAGCCCGTACAGTACGGTAAAGCCCCAGCAGAGTCAAAAACAAATAAACACGTAAATCTTTTAAAAAAAGAATCAACAGAATTAGATTCCCAGAGACTTCAGAAAATGGTATTATTGAAACACTATAAAACAAGTGTGTTTAAAATTTATTAAATAAATGATTAAATAAAAAAATGAAAAAAGAGCAATGTACAATTAGACTATGAAGAACTAAATGTGGCAGAATAAAGAAAAAGTGACTTGGAAGATAGATCTGTAGAAATTACCCACAGGAAGCATAATTTCCGTTTTCACATGGGGCATATGAACCAATTCTGGAATTTGAGACCCAAGTAAAAGTCTGCTAAGACTGTTTCAGGGAATTTTTTTGCTTCCCTGAAACTGATGTTTCTTTCTGACATGAATTCTGACATGGCCAGGATTTGAAGCAGTTGAAACTCTCATATGTTCTTTTGGGAATGCAAAATAATAGAGCCACATTGCAAGAACAGATGAGTACTTTTCTTATGTAAAGTTAAATACACACTTAACATGTAGAAAGTGTGGAATTCCAGGGACACAGAAATCCCATTTTTAGGTGACTACCCAAGAAAAATAAAAACTGTGTTCCCACAAAAGTTTATGTGGGAAGCCCCACCAGGGACTTTCCTGGTGGTCTACTGGTTGGGAATTTAACAGCCAGTGCAAGGGACACAGTTTCGATTCCTGGTCTGGAAAGAACGTACATGCCACAGAACAACTAAGCTCAGCTAAGCTCTAGAGCCTGCAAGCCGCAACTACTGAGCCCATGTGCTGCAGCTGGAGAAAGCCTGAGCACAACAAAGAACCAGCCCAACAGAACAAATAATTTAAAAAAATTTTATGTGAGTTGTTATAGCTTTATTCAAATTTGTCTAAAATGCAAATAATCCAAATGCTCTTCACTTGGTAAAGAAAGAAATTCATTGCAGTGGAATGCTTCTCAGCAATAAAAAGGAACAAATTACAGAAGCATGCAGTAACGCCAATGAACCTGTGTTAAGATGCATTATGCAAAATGAAAGAAGTCAGATTTGAAAGGCCTAATTGCTTAATGATTCTGTTTATATGACATTTTGGAGAAGGCAGGACACTGGAGACAACAAAGATGAGTAGTTGCTTGGGATTGGTGAGAGGGGTTGTCTACAAAGGGACACTGGAGAGTTTCTGGATTATGGAACTGTTCCATATCTTTATTATGGTGGTAATACACAACTGTATGGATTCATCAAAACTCATTGAACTAACTGTATACCAAAATAATTTTTTTTGCTATGTATAAATTATACTATAATTAAAAGAAAAACAATGGATAAGAAGATAGTACAGTATTCAGAGTAAATCAGAGTAAACTTACTGGAGAAATTTGGTTATGAAGAAGAGTAACTGAAGAGGATGTGGGAGTCTACAGAAGGTTTTTGTTTTTAAAGCAGATAATGAAGCATAAATTGTATAAGAATGATCCATTTTATGGGAATTCCCTGGTGGTCTGTTGGTTAGGACTTTCAGTGCACAGACTTAGGTTCAATTCCTGGACGGGAAACTTAAGATCCCGTAAGCTGCAGGGCACAGCCAGGAAAAAAAAGAATGATCCATTTGCGAAGGGTAGTTTGAAGATGTTCTTAAATGAAGAAACAACAGGAGGAGCCAAGACAGGAGGGACGAAATCCAGCCAGCACATGTGGAAGTGTTGGTCTCTGCAAGGATGTACATGTTTTCCATAGAAGAGGAGACCACAGAAAAGATGCATGCAGTTTTGAGCTAAATTTGGTAGGGAGGTGGCTTCATTTTTTTTCACTGAAGTGGATCAGATTCTGATATCAGCGTGAAATGGGTTTGAGGAACAAGTAGAAGGCATGAAATAATTGTTGCTTGATAGTGGGAGAGTGCCCTGTCTAAGGAGACTTTGAATGATTTCCAGCTACTTAGGGCTCATTTGAAGTTAATGTTCATGAATTTTCCATGACATAATATGTTGTGTGAATCTTCTCCCCTTCATAGATGATTAGCTCCTGAGTGTTGCCATAAAAAAAGGTGAATAGCAAAGTTCTTCCAGGAGAATGTCTGGAGAGTATGATGCAGGAGAGGAAACAAGGAGTTGAGGATTTTCATGAAGGAGTAGTCTATACTTTGGACTATGGAGGGAATTTATTCAGTAGTGTTGTGGAGGTCATTAAACGTATTGCATGTTGAAACCTTTGACAAAGATGGCAATCCCTGGCTTATTGCTCTCTCTTTATGTCTGAATGCCATACCTTTCAAATGTTTGTTGAATGAACAAATGTCAGTCTCTTAGCAAAGATGTCTTATATCTCAGTTTGTATTCTTCTACAGCCTCCTTATTATAACAAGTCTTTTATAGTGTGAACACTTGAGGGTGGGAATGGGCAGATCTTCTTATCCTCTGGCATGTAGTAACCACTGAATAAATATTTGCTGAATAAATGACTGTATGATTTCTGCTTGTTTAGTTCCTTGTGTTGTATTGAAATTGTCAGATTTATTGGATGTATTCTCTACTAAACTGGTCCAAAAGGATTAGAGCTATATCTTACTCATCCCTGTATTCTCAGGGGCTGGCATAGAACAGGAGATAAGTGAAGGATTGAGAGAACCTAATTTTTTTAAAGCTACAGCAGAAGCTACAACAGGTGAAAACCTTCCACATGGTTGATAATTGGAATAAGGTGGTTTCATTACATATAAATCATTAGAGTGAGAAGAATGTATCTTAAGATATCCTCATGTATAACATGACCACTTTTATGTTGAATTTTTGTAGATATGTTGTAACAAGTTTGTTTGTTTGGGGGTTTGTTTGCTAGGAGGAGGCATCTCCCTACTCTTTGGTCAACATATGCCTGAACATCCTGGTTGCTAACCTGGAGAAATTGTGTTCTGAAAGATCTGATGGAACACTTTGTCTTCCGGAGCATTGGAGTTTTCCTCAGGAATTAGCTGATCAATTCGTTGGGATGATGACTTGGCAAGGTAATGATAAGACCGCTTTATTGCGTACATTTATAGCACTTTACTATTTGAAAAGCACTTTTGCATATAATTCTGTTTTGTTCCTCTCAACAACCTGCTGAAAAACACAGAAATTTGTGTGGAGGTTGATTCTCAGACTCTTTCTGGGATCCCTCGATGAAAATTATCTTCCTTCTAGACTTGCCCTGCTATTGCTATAGTCTTATCTCCCATTCTTTTGATTGTGAATATGAACCTTTAAAATTTTTTCCTTTACTTCCTTTGGTAGTAGGGCTTTCAAAGGGCTGTGTTTGCTATGTTAGTGTTTTCTTAATGAAAAATTTGGGGGAGTAACACATGATTGAGATAAAATTCACATAGTGTATAATTCATCCATTTAAAGTATATAGTTCAGTTATTTTTTTTTTTTTTTAGCATATTCACAGATTTGTGCAGCCATCATCACAGGCGGTTTTCATTACCTCAAAAAAAAAAACAAAAAAACAAAACACCTTATTCATCCCCCTATAATTCTTAGCAGTCACTAATCTACTTTCTACCTCTGTGAATTTGCCTTTTCTGAACATTTAGTGTAAATGGAATCATTTAATATGTGGCCTTTAATATTTAATCATTTAATATTGTGTCTTTGGAGAAGGCAATGGCACCCCACTCCAGTACTCTTGCCTGGAAAATCCCATGGACGGAGGAGCCTGGTAGGCTGCAGTCCGTGGGGTCACTAAGAGTCGGACATGACTGAGTGACTTCACGTTCACTTTTCACTTTCATGCATCGAAGAAGGAAATGGCAACCCACTCCAGTATTCTTGCCTGGAGAATCCCAAGGACGGGGGAGCCTGGTGGGCTGCAGTCCATGGGGTAGCACAGAGTCGGACACGACTGAAGCGACTTAGCAGCAGCAGCAGCAGCATTGTGTCTTGCTTCTTTCATTTAGCATAAAATCATCAAGGTTCATCCATTTTGTAACATCAACTACTACTGAATTTTTATGGCTGTGTAATATTCCATTGTATTGATATACTACCTTTTATTTGTTTCTCAGTTAATGAACATTAGCGGCTTTTTTAAGATTTTTTTTTTAATGTGAACCATTTTAAGGATCTTTATTGAATTTGTTACAATACTGCTTCTGTTTTATGTTTTGCTTTTTTGACCACAAGATGTGTGGGATTGTAGCTCCCAGACCAGGGACTGAACCCTCACCCTCTGCCCTGGAAGGCAAAATCTTAACTATTGGACTGCCAGGGAAGTCCCCGTGTTGTTTTTATTATACATTTTGGCTATTATGAATAATACTTCTATAAATATTAGTATAGACATTTGTGTGTGCGGATATATGCTTTTATATCTTTGGGTGTATACCCAGGAGTGGAATTGCCGGGTTAAGTGGTAGCTTTGTGTTTAACTTTTTGAAGAACTTCAAATTCTTTCCCAAAGTGGCTGTACCATTTTATGTTCCCACCAGCAGTTGAGACAGAAGAGTTCAATTTCTCCACATCCTTACCAAAGCTTGTTATCTAATGACTTTGATTATAGCCATTCTGGTGGATGTGAAGTGGTATCTATTGTGATTTTTATGTGCATTTCCTTAATAGCTAATTGGCTTCCCTGGTGGCTCAGACAGTAAGGAATCTGCCTTCAATGCAGGAGACCTGGGTTTGATCCTGATCCCTGGGGTTGGGAAGATCCCTTGGAGAAGGGAATGGCTACCCACTCCAGTATTCTTGCTGAAAAATTCCATAGACAAGAGGAGCCTGGCGGGCTATAGTTCATGGAATCACAAAGAGTCAGATGTGACTGAGCACAATATAAAATATAAATATAAAAAATACACATATACCTCCTTTATCCATTCATCTGTTATTGATATGTATGTTCCTGTTGCCATTTAAAAAATTGTTTTTATAGGTCTTTTTCTTTTCTTGTGTTTTCTGCCTAGAGAATCTCCTTTAATATTTATTGTATAGATGGTATCCATTCATCTGTTGTTGGACAGTTACGTTGCTTCCATTTCTTGGCAGTTGTAAATAATGCTCCTGTGAACATTAGGATGTATGTATCTTTTCAGATCAGTGTTTTGTTTTTTTCTTGGATATACCAGGAGTGGAATTGCTGGTCATATGGTAGTTGAGTTTTTTAAGAAAACGCCATACTGTTTTCCACAGTAGCTGCACCAATTTTTACATTCCCACCAACAGTATATGAGGGTTTCCTTTTCTCTACCTCCTCACCAGCATTTGTTACTTGAGTTCTATTTGATGATAGCAATTCTGATGGGTGTGAGGTGATACCTCATTCTGGTTTTGATTTGGATTTCCCTGGTGATTAGGGATACAACACACACATCTTTTCATGTGCCTGTTGGGCATATGCATGTCTTTGGAGAAATGTCTGTTTAGGTCTTCTTTCCATTTCTAAATAGATTTTTTTCTTGATATTAAGTTATATGAGTTGTTTATATATGCATTGTGGATGTTTTATTGGTTGTATCAGGTTGGTGAAAAAGTAATGGCAATTCTTCAGACTGTGAATTTTAATTTTAAATCATTATAACTAGGCTCAATCGCATCTTTATTAATCAAAAAAGGAACCATTACAATCAACATATGTTTTTCCAATGAGAAGTAAGTTTTTTTATTCCTATAGAAGAAATCTGTGTTTTGGGATTCAGTGAACTCTTGGAAGGCATTTTCTGCCTCTGTTGGTTGTGGAAGCATTTTCCCTGCAGAAAGTTGTTGAGATGATTGAAGAAGTGGTAGTCGGTTAGTGAGAAGTCAGGTGAATATGGTGGATGAGGCAAAACTTTGTAGCCCAGTTCGTTCAACTTTTGAAGCATTCATTGTGTGACGTGGGGTTGGGCATTACGGTCAGAGAAATGGTTCATTGTTTTTGGGTAGATTAAGAGAAGACAACACTTCAAAACAATGATTTTTTTGATTTTTGGTCACCTCATGAGGCACCCACTTATCGAACTTTTTCACTTTTCCAATTTGCCTCAAATGCCAAATGACTGCAGAATGGTCAACGTTGAGTTCTTCAGCCACTTGTCATGTAGTTTTAAGAGGATCAGCTTCAATGATTGCTCTCAATCGGTCGATGTCAACTTCCAGTGGCCAGCCACTACACTCCTTATCTTCAAGGCACTTGTCTCCTTTGTAAAACTTCTTGAACCATCACTGCATTGTATGTTAGTTATCAGTTCCTGGGCCAAATGCCTTGTTGATGTTGCCTGAGTTGTCTCCACTGCTTTAAAATCCATTTTGAACTTGAATAAGAAAATTGCTCGATTTGCTTTTTGTCTAACATAATTTCTGTAGTCTAAAATAAATAACAATAAACAGCATGAGAAATGCTGGATGAAGCACAAGCTGGAATCAAGATTGCCAGGAGAAATACCAATAACCTCAAATATGATACCACCCTTATGGCAGAAAGCAAAGAAGAACTAAAGAGTCTCTTGATGAAAGTGAAAGATGAGAATGAAAAAGTTGGCTTAAAGCTCAACATTCAGAAAACTAAGATCATGGCATCTGGTCCTATCACTTCATGGCAAATAGATGGGGAAACAGTGGGAACAGTGACAGACTTTATTTTCTTGGGCTCCAAAATCACTGCAGCTGGTGACTGCAGCCATGAAATTAAAAAATGCTTCCTGCTTGGAATAAAAGTTATGACCAACATAGACAGCATATTAAAAGGCAGAGACATTACTTTGCCAGCAAAGGTCCGTCTAGTGAAGGCTATGGTTTTTCCAGTAGCCATCTATGGATGTGAGAGTTGGATGGTAAAGAAAGTTGAGTGCCAAAGAATTGATGCTTTTGAACTGTGGTGTTGGAGAAGACTCTTGCGACTCCCTTGGACTGCAAGGAGATCCAACCAGTCCATCCTAAAGGACATCAGTCCTGAATATTCATTGGAAGGACTGATGCTGAAGTTGAAACTCCCAATACTTTGGCCACCTGATGTGAAGAACTAACTCATTGGAAAAGACCCTAATGCTGGAAAAGATTGAAGGCAGAAGGAGAAGGGGATGACAGAGGATGAGATGGTTGGATGGCATCACCAACTCAATGGACAACTCCAGGAGTTGGCCATGGACAGGGAGGCCTGGCATGCTGCAGTCCGTGGGGTCGCAAAGAGTTGGACACGACTGAGTGACTGAACTGAACTGAGCTGAACTGAATTGAACTGAAACAGCATGTAATAAGTCATTAGCAAAAAACATAAAGTGAGAAATGCACATTAAAATGATGTAACCACATTTATTTAAGAATGTATCCCAATATCAAATGGCAAAGTTCAACAATGCAAAACCTCAATTACTTTTGCACCAATCTAATAGATTGGAGGGGAGAGCTCACAGTAGTGTTTCACTCTGCCATGTTGCTGATGTTATGCCCTCTGCTCTAATTGTACTTTTCTTCTGCTTACTTTGGATTTAATTTGTTCTTCTTTTTCTAGTTTCCTAAGGTGGGAACTTAGGTTATTGATTTTAGATCTTCTTTACTAATGTATGCATTCACAGCTATAACTTTCCCACCTAGCACTGCCTTTGCTGCATCCCATAGATATGGGTAAGTTGTGTTCTTATTTTCATTTAGTTCAAAATATTTTGTAATTTCTCTTGATTTTTTTCCCCTTGATTCATCTGTTATTTAGAAGTATGTTTATCTTCATGTATTTTGGGACTCCCAGTTATTTTCTTTCTTTAAAGAAACTGATCATTTGTTTTGTACAGTATCCTACAATCTGGACTTTACCATTGTTTGTGCTATGATTTGACATGTTTCTCTGATTCTTGTAATTCCTATACATTGAAAATTAGAGGTGGAGGCTTGATCAAATTGAAGTTTGATGTTTGTTAGTGATGTTTGTACTTCTTGTCCTCAGTTGCTTCAGATGTGTCTGACTCTTCACAAACCCCATGGACTGGAGCCTGCCAGGCTCTTGGGTCCATGGCAATTCTCCAGGCAAGAATACTGGAGTGGGTTGCCATTTCCTTCTGCACTGTACTTCTTAAGGGTGTTAATAAAGTCTGATTATCTGGTTGGTTTTCACTTTTGGTGATCATAGATGATAATTACCTACCTAAATTTATTAAATCATCAGGGGTTTTTGTATGTTTGACTTAGTGTTTATTATTCTCAACCTTCCTGGTTTGGAGTAACTGTTTTTTTCTGTTTTTTATCCTTGGTTACTGTTCCACACTTTGCTTTATATGCTCTGTTTCTTCATATATGTGTTTTTTTATGCTCCTCAAGTTTCCATCTTGGGAAGCTTTGTGTATTTTCTCACTTTGTATACTCCCTGGATAATCCTCTTTGGTTTAGCTATCTCTTCTACTTTAATTTCCCAGAGTTTTCAGTGCAGTTTCGAAGCTCCAGAACCACACACAAGATAGCCAGGTATCTTGTAACTGTTATCTAGGCTGCTGAATCATCCTATTCTTTTGGTTTTCTTCTACTTCAGTGTCTGCTGTTTATCTTTCTGCTCATCTAGCTTCCCTTGAAGGACAGTGCAGAAGCTATCTGATCTTGAATGTAGACACTTTTTGGTAGTTGGTCCTTGTTCCTTTTCCTCTTACATTCCATGTTTTAAATACCATTCTTTATTCCGATTAATTCCAAATGTTTATACTTCAGTCTTTTAGATTTAAAATATATAGAATCGAGAAGACCTTGGCTGATTTTGTGGAAAGTCCTGAAGGTAGAATAACTACTCAGATCTGTGTTTTGTTAGGGTGTGAGGGCTGGATCTCTATACTTCCCAACACAGTCTTTGGATGTGAGTTTCCATGGGAAGGTGGTATGACCGTGGGTGAAGCAACTCTCTTCAGCTGATGCACTCTGCATAGATGAGGGCTGTCAGATGGTGGCATTTCCCGCAGCTCAAGTAGTAAGTCCTTTATTTCTTTTTTTTTTAACCATTTATTTATTTACTTATGGCTGCTTTGGGTCTTAGCTCTTCATTATGGCCTGTGGGCTTCTCTCTAGTCGTTTTGTGTGGACTCCAGAGTGCAAGGGCTCTGTAGTTGTGGCATGCAGGGTCTCTGATTGGGGTGCGTGGGATCAGTCGTTGGAGCTTGTGGGCTTAGTTGCCCCTTGACATGGGCATCTCAGTTCACCAACCAGGGATCGAACCTGCGTCTCCTGCATTCAAAGGCAGGTTCTTAGCCGCTGGAAGTCCCAGTCGTTTATTTTTAAGTGTGTTCTGGTGTCACATCACAGCGTCTGCTACACTGCCATTTCCTCCCATCTCAAGATGGTTTGGCCATCTATCTAGCTATTCAGTGACTTAGGAGTCATTTTTCATTCCTCCCCCACTCTGTCCTTGATTCTTTTGACACATTTTCTGCCTTCAAAGTACATATCTCAAGTGTTCTTCTCCTCAAGTCAGGTCAAATGTTAGTGTCTGACTCTTTGTGACCCCGTGGACTGTAGCCTGCCAGGCTCCTCTGTCTGGGGAATTCTCCGAGCAAGAATACCAGAGTGGGCATCCATTGTCTTCTCCAGGGGATCTTCCCAACCTTGGGATCGAACCCAGGCCTCCTGCATTGCAGGCAGATTCTTTACTGTCTGAGCCACCTTTTCCTCCTAGCCCCCTGTCAATGACACCTTTCTCTTTCTTCTCCCCTGGTCTCCCAAGTGGTTTCCTTACCTTTAATTTTGCCCATCGCCAGGCTCTGCCACATAGTGGAGAGTAGTCCTCTATATCTTAATCAGGTCTGTCTGTACTTTTGCCACTCTTTAAGTCTTCTCTTGGTACTTAGGATAAAAGGCCAGTTATTTACCCTGGCCAACAAGGTCTGACTGACTCTTGCCTTTGTCTGTGACCTGTCAGATTATGGGATCCCCTTTCCATCTGTGCTTGAGCTGTAGTGGTTTTCTCTCATTTCACAGGGATAGCCAAACTGTTTCTCTTCTCAGGGCTTTAGCCTGTCCTTCTCTCTGGAATGACAACTACCTTTGCCTTTCACATCCTTTTTGTCTCAGCTTAAATGTCACCTCCTCATACTGCACCTAAAGACAGAAGATTCTTGTCTTCCTTCTCATTTTCCCCTACCCCTGTGTTATAATACTGTTTGTTTCCTTTAGAACCTTTACTACGTTTTTAATGTTAATAGTATTTTGCTTGTTTTATGTTCTTTTGTATCTGTTTTCTTCTAGGATGTGAGAAAACCCCGTTATGGCAGGAGTCATGTCTGTCTCATTCACTATTCTCAGCATGTAGCATAGCACTTGATATTTCTTGAATAAGAAAGAAAGATAGTACTAAGTCGTGTCTGACTCTTGGCAACACTATGGACTGTAGTCTGCCAGGCTCCTCTGTCCATGGCATTCTACAGGCAAGGATACTGGAGTGGGTTGCCATTTCTTTCTCCAGGGGATCTTCCTGACCCAGGATAGAATCCAGGTCTCCACCATTGCAGGCAGATTCGTTACCAACTAAGCTGTGTGGGAAGCCCTTGAATAAATGTAATAAGTTCTTTTTGAAAGCCTTGAGTATTGAAGTTTCATTTTTCCTATGTTAGTAGCGTAGCTCAACTTAGACTGGGGACTTGTGAATCAGCTTATATACCTTTTCCCTTGAATACTGAGGTTTCCTTTTTCCTATGTTAGTAGCATAGCCCAACTCAGACTGGGGACTTGTGAATCAGCTTATATACCTTTTCCCTCAGTTCTTTCCCCTAATCCATTCAACTGCTGTGTTCTGTCAGTTTAAACTTTCACCTCTCATCATTAAAATCATTAATAATCTCTTGCCCCATCCCACTCCCATCAAGCACCATCTTAATTCTTTTGTATCATCACACATAATTGGTCTTTGTAAAAATATAACCATTCATTTTTTGCTTAAAAATTTTGAGTTTTTCATTTTTGTTTATAGGGTACATGAGTTTCCTAGCTTTGTTTACAGGCCCATCTGCCTTTTACCTTCCTCTCCACTGTCATTTCCAGCCAGGCCTCCCCTTGTACACTATGGTCCAGTAGCACTGATCAGATAGGGTCATTCTGAATAATCTGATGTTCTGTGCCTCCACGTCTTTGTCGTGTTCTTCCGCCCTTCACCTTCCCCTTGGAAAACTGATATTCAGCCTTAAAAACCTGCCCTGATATTAATCTCATCTTTATTCAATATCAGATACAAATCAGCACTGAATATAATATATTATTATAATCACTTAATTGCCTGACATGCTTCCTAGACTGAATTCTTTGTGGTCACAGGTGTCTTATTGCCCTGTATGTCTATTACTTAATATGGAATCTCACACATAGAAGATGCTTAGTATTAATAAGTTGTTTCTAAATGAAATCTAATATAACCCATTCATTTTAACAGATGAGGAAAATGAGGCATAGAGGGATAAGTCTTACCAAAGGCCATCCACTAGTTTGGTTAAAAGTAATCATTAGTGCTATTTGCATATTATAGGCCCTATACTTACCTACCTCTTTTATTTTGTCTTTTTGTTTTGTTTTGTTTTTTATGAGCAAAGTTGAAGTGAAGTGAAGTAAAGGTCACTCAGTTGTGTTTGACTCTTTGTGACCCCATGGACTGTAGCCTGCCAGGCTCCTCTGTCCATGAAATTCTCTAGGCCAGAGTACTGCAGTAGGTAGCTGTTCCCTTCTCTAGGGGATCTTCCCAACCCAGGGATCAAACCCAGGTCTCTCACATTCTTTACCAGCTTAGCTACCAGGGAAGCCCAAGTGAACAAGGTTACTATGGTTAAAACTGTGGACGTTGAAGTCAAACTGGTTTTGATTCTTGATTCTGCCACACATTTTGACCTTGAGTAAGTTCCTTAACCTCTTTAAGCTTCAGTTTCCTCAGTTGTAAGATGGTAATAATCATAATTCCTTTACAATTTATTTTAAAGAGTAAATGAGATAATCTGAGTAAAGGGTTTAGAACAATGCTCAGCACAGAGTAAACAGCAAATGTAGTCATTATTGTTACTATTATCATCTATCAAAGTTTACTGGCCACAGTGCCTCCTGGAAAAGGCATGAGATTTAGTTATTACAAGCTGGTTCTGGTTCTCTTATAGGCAAGCTGACTGATAGAACAGCAAGCATTTTCCAAGGCAACCAAATGAAACTGAAGCTGGTCAACATTCAGAAAGCTAAAATATCCACAGCTGCATTCCTGAAAGCCTTCTGCCATCACAGACTCACTGAACTGGATGCTACTGCAGCAAGCACTGACCTCTCCATCCCAGACATCCTCGGTGGGCTCTGCAGCAACAGCTGGATCCAAGAAAACCTCCGACGTCTCGTCTTGGACTCAACAAGCATCCCTCGAGATTCAAGACCGTTGTTGTTTGGTCAGCTCACTGGTCTTCGAGTTTTAAGCGTTTTCAATGTTTGTTTTCATAGTGAAGACCTGGTTAATGTTTCGCAGTTACCAAAACTGGAAAGCTTGGATATCTCTAATACTCTGGTCACTAACATCTCTGCACTCCTTACCTGTAAGGATCGACTCAGATCTCTTACAATGCACTATCTAAAATGTCTGACCATGACCACACCACAGATTCTCGCAGTCATTAGAGAACTTAAATGTCTGCTTCACCTTGATATTTCTGATCACAGGCAACTCAAGTCAGATCTAGCTTTTCATTTGCTACAGCAGAAAGATATTCTGCCCAATATTGAGTCCCTGGACATTTCTGGGGGTAGTTACATCACTGATGGAGCTGTAGAACTATTTATACAACAACGGCCTGCGATGCAGTTTGTGGGACTGTTGGCTACAGATGCTGGTTATTCTGACTTCTTTTCTGCAAAGGAAGGCTTGAGGGTTCGTTCTTTTCTGAAATAAGCTTGTTTCACTTGTTCAAAACATTATTAAGCTTTCTTTGTGTCTCAGAATCTGTACTAGGCATTCGGGTTACAAAGACAGATTAAAAATTCTTAAGGAGCTTAATGATTAAGAATTATTATGTAGCTACTATGTGGTATGAAGTTGTGAAAATATAACCTTAAACACGATACAGCCCTAGCCTCCAATGTCTTCCAGTCTAGCTTGATAACGATAAGCAGAGCCATTTATACATTACCTCTTATGTGCCAGTTGTCATGTTTTGCACACTGTTTTCTATTTTAATCTGCCCATTTTACAGATGAGGAGGTTAAGCTATTTATCCACAGTCATAGAACTATTAAATGATAGAGCTGGGTCTTATATCTGGGTCTTTGTGAAACTAATGCTTTTACCTCAGTAACCGCTAAATATAATGAATAAGGAAGGTGATGTATGCCTAACGTTTTTGATAAAGGTATGACAAAATGCAATTTTTAAAAGACCCTGAAGGAAAAAGTATTGTACATTGCTAGACTATGTTTATAGCCTCTCATGGTGCTGTTTTTAAAAGAGCATATATTTAAATATTTATGTTCTAGAATACTTTTTAAAAACAGTGGCTTTCTATCTCAGCTGTACATTCTAATCACTTTGGAAGTTTTAAAATACACTGATGCTTGTGGCTTGTTCCCTAGAGATTCCGATGTAACTGGATTGGGATTTGGCCTGGGCATTAAGTAATTCTCATGTGGAGCCAAAGTTCAGAATGGCAACTTCAAAAGAACCCTTTAAAAACAATGATTTATATAATTTTTACTAGGGTGAGAGTAAAGTGATTTTCAGTCATTAGTTGTTTTCACATTTTATTCTTTTGATCTAAAAATAGCAATTGTGTCTTAAAGTTTTTTAATTTTAAATGACTTTTTAATGAAGCCATGAAGCTATCAGTTGTATCATTAGGCTACAAATAGATAATTTGAACTTTCAGATTAAATGTGTATAGTAGAGAATTGTTTACAAAGAATGTATACCTAGGCCTGTTTCAGATTAATGGCACTTAGTGGCACAATGATCAAAAGAACCACAGCAGTTAAAAAAAAAATTTTTTTTTAAACACATCAACTCATGATATATACAGTAATATTGCCAAGCGCTAGAATATTCTGTAGAGAGATTATACATGTAGTTAAGATACTATCAGCTTTTTCGGGAGAGACTCTCGTCCTACGCCCTTGTATCTAGCATTTCGTTTAGGATTCCAAATACAGCTGGATTTGAGGAGAGAAGAGGAGCCTCACCAATTTCTCAGTTAGCAAAGCTTTGGAGTCTTTCTTTGACAGGGAGATTAGTAAAATAAAACTTAATTCTCCAGCCAAGAATACTGGAGTGGAACCCATTCCTTTCTCCATGGGGATCTTCCTGACCCAGGGATTGAACCTAGATGCTACTGCATTGCAGGTAGATTCTTTACCTTCTGAAACACCAAGTAAAGTGAGTAATACATTAATTGAAGATAAGCCTAGGAGATTTGGAAGTGTATAGGTATAACATTTAACCCCTGGAACTGTACCTTAAAACCCAGCAGAGTTAGTGTTCTGTTGCCCAGGCATTTACTGAAATTTACAAGAAATGCCAGAGACCATGTGGGCAGGTCTTAGAGAGTATAGTGACCTGGAAGGCTCAAGAGACCTTTTCAGGTTTCCTATCGGGTGAAAACTTGATGTAATGACACTAAGATATTGACCTCTATCTATCAGTCTTAAAAGTGGAAAGGTGCCCATGAGAATCTGCTGTCTTAAAGAAATCCATCAATTTCTAATGTAATTGTGAACTTTAATAAAGATGACTGTATATGTAAAAAAAAAAAAAAAAAAAAAAGATACTATCAAAGCCAGTACACCAAAAGAAAATGAGATAAGTTTCCTTTCAGTAAACTTTATCTGGTACACATGTAAGTTTAGTTTATTTTGAAAATGTTAAATAATGCATTGTATACAGTGTTGGATATTTTGGGGGAAGGAGAGGAGAGACCAGAATCTTCCCAGTACTAAGAAACTCTAAAGATCTTAATCCAGACTTAGTGGAGTGTAAGGTATGGTAAGTTTAAAAGGTGTGTTTCAGAAAATCTTATATTTAAGAGAAATACGTATTTTTTAAATCAGATGCAAAATATACTAAGCATTTTTGTTGTTTGGGTTGCTCAAAAGTTTGTTTAAAATGGATAAAATTAAGTGTTAGTGAAAACCTTCTAACAGAACAGGTATGTGTTATTTTCTTGTACCCAATGTTAGAGTGGGCAGTGTGTACTTAATTTCTTTAAAATGGCTGGAAAGGGCACCCTCCATTAGTCCTAAGAGCCATATAACATTTTCATTTGCTAGGAAATCCTTGCTGATCCACTGGAGGGGTGTCTCAGTAATGAGAATTGTTTTGTACTGACATCTGTAGGAAACCCTGGAGAGAGAGAATGATGCAACAGCTATCTGGTCTTCTGCTTAGTCTTACGATGGCTTATCCTGTGTTTTTCTTTCAGCTCTTACATCTAGATTATCACAAAACTTAGAAATCTAGACTATATCCATTGTGTAGATTGTTAATAATGTGTAGATCTTTGCGCAGTTGATCTGCATATAGTACTTGAAAACTGTTTTGAAGTAGTATTTAATGTGTCAGATCACTAACTTTAAACATTTTGCCAAATTTGTCTTACCCTATTCTCTCTCTATACATGCAATTTTTAATACACACACCCACCTAGGTCTTAGTTGCAGAATGTGGGACCTTTAGTTGTAGCATGTGGGATCTACTTCCTTGACTAGGATCAAACCCAGGCTCCTTGCATTGGGAGTGCAAAGTCTAGCCACTGGACCACCAGGGATGTCCCACACACAATATTTTTCTTGAGTGTAGGTTGCATACAACATGCCCTTCTGCCCATTAATATACTTTAGTTTGTATTTCCTAGAGGAAAGATAGTCTTTTTGACTCTTCTGAGAGCAAAGGTAATCTCAAGGATGACCATAGTGCAACTGTCAAATTTCAGGAAATTTAACATTGATACAATACTTTTATCTAAAAATCTACTGTACGTGTTTCCAGTGTTGGTTTTCCCAGTTTAACACTGTTTATAAAATATTGTTCCTTTTAGTCCATGATTATTTTTACATTCAGTTGTCATATGTGTGCTTAGTCATGTCTAGCTGTTTGTGACCCCAAGCCTGCCAAACTCCTCTGTCCACAGACTTTTCCAGGCAGTAATAGTGGAGTGGGTTGCCATTTCCTACTCCAGGGGACCTTTCCCACCCAGGGATTGAACCAGCATCTCCTGCATTTCCAGGCTGCCTGGAAAGCCTCAGTTGTCATAGTCCTTCCTTTTCTTCATTACATTTATGTTTTGTTTGCTTTTTTGAAGAATGTTCCTCATTTTGGGTTTGTCTGATGCTTCATCATAATTCAGATTCTTTCAAGTCTACCCAGAATACCACATAAGGGATGTTGTTCCCTTCTCAAGTGTATTACAATATGAAGCACAGAGTGCCCCTCATTGGTGATGTTAATTTTCATCACTTGGTCAAAGGATTGTTCAGGTACTAGATAAAATATCCAGGTGCAGATAAAATATTATCTGTATACTCTTGTACTATTTTCACCCTACATAGATAATACTATACCTTTTGAAACTAATGAGTGATGTATAAGATATTGGAAGACTATGCCAGTATCCTGGCCCTCATCAGACTTTCTGATCTTATGGCATCCATTGATGATTTTTACCCGAACCATTCTAACATATCCTCAGTACAAGCTCATTGATTCCTGTTGTTTTCAATGATTTATAATGCATTGCTATTCATAATTATTTTGATGCTCAGTTTGTCACAGGGGGGCCAATGAGAGTTCCTGTGTCTGTTTTTACATGCCCCCATTATTACTGTTATTATTTTGAGTCCTTCTTTAGTTTCTAGGCTTCTTATACTTCCCTGTTTTGGCCTTAGAGTTAGACATTTCTCCCAAGAGCCCTGGTTCCTTTTACTAGGAAACCACTGTCTGAGTGCTAGATGTGTTTTTAAGCCGTTTCATCAAGCAGAGCTAAGAAACAGATGAAGTTTAAAAGTGATACTTAACAAATGTCCATCTTTATATTGTTCTTCTTTACCTTTCCACATTCTGTGTTTGTACCTCTCTTTTCCATATGGAGAACCTTGGCTTCCAACAGCCTCAGCACATTTTCCTTAATCCTATAACACATATAAAATAGTTTCAGAGTTGCTTCATCTATACTACTTTGAAACACAAACCTACTAAAAAAGAGTTGAAGATATATTTGCAGTTCTTTCTTTTCACTCTTGACTGAATATAGTCAAAGTATTAAGCCGTATATATTTTTTGGGAGGGGATGGCAAAATACACGTAAAACTTTTCATTTTAATCTTTTCAGTGTGTAGCTCAGTGGTTTTGAATACGTTAACACTTCTGTTCAACCACTACCGTCATTCATCTCCATGGCCCTTTTCACCCTGTAAAGCTGAAAGGCACGGGACACTGGTTCCCATTACCCCTTCTCCCCGGGCCCTGGCAGTACAAACTCCTACTTTGTGTCTCTATGATTTTGACCAACTCTCTCATGTAAGTGGAGTCGCACAGTACTTGTCCCTTTGTGACTGGCTCATTTTACTTTACATCGTGTCCTAAGGGTTTGTCCATGTGGCATACTGCCTTTTTCAGGTTGAATAATAACCGTTATGTGTATACCACATTGTGCTTATCCAGTTGTCATTAATATGTAATGTACTTGGGTTGCTTCTATGTTTTGGCTATTGTGTTGATTATTGTGAGTAATGTTGCTGCAAGTAGAAGTACACAAATATCTCTTTGAGACTATGCTTTTTTTTTTTTTTATCACTCTGTGAAGCTTCTGGGATCTCAGTTCTTTGACCAGGGATTGAATCCAGGCCTCTGCAGTGAAAGCCCAGAATCCTGATCACTAGTCCACTGGGAAACTCCCAAGACTCTGCTTTTGGTTCTTTTGGTTTATACCCAGAAGTATATACTAGAATGGACATGAGTTTGAGCAAGCTCCGGGAGATAGTGAAGGACAGGGAAGCCTGGTGTACTGCAGTCCATGGTGTCACAAAGAGTTGGACATGACTTAGCGACTGAACAATGAGCAATCCAGAAGTGGAATTGCTGGATCATATGGTGTGAAAGTGAAAGTTGCTCAGTTGTGTCTGACTCTTTGCAGCCCCTTTGGAATTCTCCAGGTCAGACTACTGGAGTGGGTAGCCTTTCCCTTCTCTAGGGGATCTTCCCAACCTAGGGATCAAACCCTGGTCTCCCTCATTGCAGGTGGATCATATGGTAATTCTGTTAATTTTGGGGGGAACTACTATAATGTTTTCTGCAGCAGTTGCACAGTTTTTACATTCTCACTAACAGTGCACAAGTGTTCGAAATTCTTCACACACTGGCCAACATGTATTATTTTCTGTTTTTAAATTTTTTAATGGTAACCGTTCTAATGGGTGTGAAGTGGTACCTCATTGCAGTTTTGATTTGCATTTCCATACTTATCAGCTATATTGGGCATCTTTTCAGAAGCTTATTGACCATTGATATATCTTTGAAGAAATGTCTAGTGAAGTTTTTTGCCAAATTTTAAATTAGGTTGCTTAGGTTTATTTTTGTTATTATTGTTCTCTGTGTAATCTGGATATTAACTCCTTATGATATAAGATTTTCAAATATTTTCTGCCCTTCTCTGGTTTGTCTTCATGAAGTTCAGTTTGTATTTCTTTTGTTGCTTGTACCTTTGGTGTCATATCCAACAAATCACTGCCAAATCCAGTATTGTGAAGCTTCTTCCTCATGTTCCTTATAGGGGTCTTATAGTTTTAGTTCATAAATTTAAGTCTTTGATCTGTTTTGAGGTAATTTCTTTCATGTGGTATTATGTTAGATTTTACAACTTCATTCTTTTACATGTGGATATCTAGTTTTCTTAGGACAATTTCTTGAAAATACCAAATTGTCTTAGCACCCTTGTTAAAAATCATCTGACCATAAATGCAAGGCATTCTTTTAGGGCTTTCTAGTCTATTCCATGGACTCCCCTGTGGCTTAGATGATAAAGAATTTGCCTGCAATGCAGGAGACCTGGGTTGGGAAGATCCCCTGGAGAAGGAGATGGCAACACACTCCAGTATTTTTGCCTGGAGAATCCTATGGACAGAAGAGCTGGGAAGGCTATAGTCCAGTCCACTGGTCTATATGCCAGTGCCACACTGTTTTGATTATTATAGCTTTGTATTGATAGTCAGTTTTGAAATCAGTATGTGTGACTGCCTTGGAATTCTGTATAAATTCAGGGTGTGTTTTTGTATCTGCTAAAAAGGTCATTGGGATTTTGGTAAGGATTATATAAATATGTAGATAATTTTGGGTAGTATTGACATCTTAAGTCTTCTAATCCATGAACATGGGGTGTGTTTCCATTGTTTATGTCATCTTTAATTTCTTTCATTAGTGTGTTGTAGTTTTCATCATACAAGCCTTTCATCTCCTTTGTTAATTCCTAAGTGCTTTATTGTATTATTGTAAACAGAATTATTTTCATGATTTCCTCTTCAGATTGTTCATTATTATTGTATAGAAATTGAACTGATTTTTGTGTGTATCCTGCAACTTTCTGGATTCATTTATTAGCTCTAATAGATAACAGTTTTTTGTTTTTTTGTGGTATATAAGATCACATAGTTTGCAAGTAGATCATTTTACTTCTACCTTTTCAGTTTGGATGCCTTTTATTTTTTTAATTTAACTTTTAATTTTATAATGGAGTAGAGCTGATTAACAATGTTGTGATCATTTCAGGTGAACAGCAAAGGGACTCAGCCATACATATACGTGTATCCATTCTCCCCTAAACTCCCCACCCATTTTGGATGCCTTTTATTTCTTTTTCTTACCTGATTGCTCTGTCTAGAACTTCCAGTGCTCTGTTCCGTAGATGCTCTGAAACGGGCTTTTGTCTTTTTCTTGATTTTAAAAGCTTTCAGTCTCTCACTATTGAGTATCATGTTCATTGTGGATTTTTCATGTATGGCTTTTTTTAAGTTGAGGTAGCTTCCTTCTGGGCTTTTTGCAAGTGTTTGGGGGCTTCCCTGGTGCCTCAGACAGTAAAGAATCTGCCTGCAATGCAGGAGACCCAGGTTCGATCCTTGGGTCAGGAAGACCCTTGGAGAAGGGAATGGCCACCCACTCCAGTATTCTTGCCTGGTGAATTCCATGGACAGAGGAGCCTGGCGCACTACAGTCCATGGGATCACAGAGTTGGACACTTTGCCAGGAAAGGGTGTTGAGTTTTGTCAGATGCTTTATCTGCATTAGATGAGGTGATCATGTGGTTTTCCTCCTTCATTCTAGTACTGTTGTGTATTACACTGATTTTTAGTATACCATGGTATGTTGAGCATTGCATTCTGGGAATGAATCCTGCTTGGTCATGGTGCTGTGCTTAGTTGCTCGGTCATGTCTGACTCTGTGATCCCATGGACTGTAGCCCACCAGGCTCCTCTGTCCCTGGGGGTTCTCCAGGCAAGAATATTGGAGTGGGTTCCATGCCCTCCTCCATGGGATCTTCCCAACCCAGGGATCAAACCTTCATCTCCCACATTGCAGGCAGATTCTTTGCCATCTGAGCCACAGGGAAGCCCAAGAATACTGGAGTGGGTAGCCTATCCCTTCTCCAGGGGATCTTCCTGACCCAGGAATTGAACTGGGGTCTTCTGCATTGCAGGCGGATTCTTTACCAGCTGAGCTACCAAGGAAGCCCTGGTCATGGTATATACTTCTTTTATTTGGCTGAGTTTGGTTTGCCTGTATTTTTTTGAGGATTTTTCCATCTCTGTAAGGACTGTTAAACTCTAGTTTCCTTTTCTTGTAGCATCTTTGGCTTTGGTATCAAGGTAATGCAGGCTTCATAGAATGAGTTAGGAAATGTTCCATCTCCAGTTGTTAAACTGAAACGTTTTAACATTAATTCTTCCTCAAGTGTTTGGTAAAATTTACTAGTGAACCCATTAGATCTAGGGCTTTTATTTGGGGAAGTTTTTGATTATTGATCCAATTTCCTATGTCAGTTTTCTGTGTCTTCATGATTTAGTCTTGTTAGGTCTTATATGTCTAGAAATTTGCCCATTTCATCTAGGTTATTAAGTTTATTGGGATGTAATTTTTCATAATCTTCTTATAATTCTTTTTTTTTTTTTCCTGTTGAATTGGTGGTAATGTCTTCTGTTTCATTTCAGATTTTAGTATTTTGAGTCCTTTCTTTTTTTCTTAGTTTCTTTTTTTTAACCCCTAGTCCATCCATTTGTCAATTTTGGCGATGTGTTCAAAGAACAAATTTTTTGTTTCATTGATTTTCTTACTATTTTTATATTCTCTATTTTTTTGCTCTTTGCTTTAATAATGATTATTTCTATCCTTCTGCCAGCTTTGGATTTAGTTTGTTTGATCTTTTTACATTTAAAATAGTTACTGATTAGGAAGGACTTCTGTCACTTTGCTCGTTAGTTTCTATGTTTTACAACTTTTTTTTATTCCTCATTTCCTTCATTACTGTTTTCTTTGTTCAACTGACTTTTTTGATTTTTTTTTTTTTGGGGTTGGTATTATTCTTGTTTCATTTTTTGTGTATTCTTTAGCTGTTTTCTTTGTGGTTATCATGGAGGTTACATTTAACATCCTAACCTTATGACACTCTAATGTGAATTTATACTAGCTTAATTTCAATAACAAACAAAAAAGCTGTTCCTTTAGATCTCTGTCCGTGCTCCCTTTAATTGATGTTCCCAAATTATACATTGTCTGCCCCAGAGCACAAAATAATTCTTTTTTGTGTGTTCATCACAAGTTATGTAGAAAACAAAATTTGGAATTATAAACCAAATTTATAATAATACTAGTTTTTAGATGAATAATGATCTTTTGAAGGAACTATTTGTTTATTAAATCATTTTGAAAAAAAGTGTAGTTACCGACCACTTAAAAAATACCACTAGCTTTTGTAATTGCTCATGTATTTACCTTTGTTGAGATCTTTATTTCTTCACATGGCTTCTTGTTACTGTGTGGTGTTCTTCATTTCACCTTGCAGGACTTCCTTTAGTGTTTTTCATGGGGCAAGTTTAGTGGTAATGAACTTCCTTGGCTTTTCTTTACATGGAAATGTCCTGGCTTCATCCTTACTTTTTAAAAAACTCGACACTTTTTTATTGGGATATAGCTGATTAATAAACAGTGTTGTGATAGTTTCAGGTGAATAGCAAAGGGACTCAGCCGTAAGTATACATATATCCATTCTACCCCAAACTCCCTTCCCATTCAGGCTGCCACATAACATTGAGCAGAGTTTCACGTGCTGTATAGTTAAGTCCTTGTTGTTTATCCATTTTAAATATTGCAATGTGTACATGTCCATCCCAAACTCCTTAGCTATCCCATCTGCCTATCCTTCCCCCCTAGCAACCATAATTTCATTCTTTAAGTCTATGAGTCTCTTTTTATTTTGTAAGTAAGTTCACTTGTATCATTTCTTTTTAGATTCTACATTTAAGGGATGTCATTTGATATTTCTCCTTCTCTGTCTGGCTTACTTCACTCAGTATGACACTCTTAAGTCTGTCTGTGTTGCTGCAAATGACATTATTTCATTCTTTTTTAACGACAGAATAATACTCCATTGTATTTATGCACCACATGTTTATCTGCTCTTCTGTCAATAGACATTTAGGTTGCTTCCGTGCTTTGGCTATTGCAAACCGTGCTGCAGTGAACATTGGGTTGCATGTATTCTTTTGGATCTTGTTTTTCTCTGGATATATGCCCAAGAGTGGGATTTCAAGGTCATATGGTAGCTCTGGTTTTAGTTTTTTAAGGAACTTCCCTACTGTTCTCCACAGTGGCTGTACCAGTTTGAATTCCCACCAACAGTGTAGGAGGGTTCCCTTCTCTCCATACCCTCTCCAGCATTTGTTGTTTGTGGAATTTTCGATGATAGTCATTCTGGCCATCACCCTCACTTTTGAAGGAAAGTTTTTCAGGGTATGAGATTCTTGGTTGACAGTTTTTTTCTTCTAATACTTTGAACATATCAACCCATTGTCTTCTGGCTTTTAAGTTTTTGATGAGAAGTCTGCAGGTCTTACTGAGGATCCTTTGTATGTGATGATTTGCTTCTTTCTTGCTGCTTCTTAGAATCTTTGTCTGTGGCCTTGAAAATTTGATAACATATCTCACTGTGAGTCTTCTTGAGTTCATCCTGCTTGGAATTCTTGAATTTCTTGGATGTTTATATGCATGTCTTTGATCAAATTTGGGACATTTGCAGCCATTTTCCCCCCAATATTCTTTGCTACTTTAGTCTCTTCTAAGATTCCTACAGTGTATGTTGGCCTGCCTAATGGTATTCCACGGGGTCCTGAGACTCTGCTTTTTTGTTTTCAGTCTTTTTGTTTTCTGTTCCTCTGACACAATTTCCTTTGTCCTGTCTTCAAGTGTGTTGATTTTTTTCATCTTCCTGCTCAAATCTGCCTTGAAAAACTCAAGTGAATTTTTATTTCAGTTATTATACCTTTCAGCTCCAGAATTTTTTTGATTCTTTTTAAGGTTTGTTTTTTTTTTAAATCTCTCTTGAGTTTTCTCTTTTGTTCTTTTTCTTGACTTTATCTAATTTTCCTTTAGTTCTTTGAACATCTTTAAGGTGGATATTTTAAAGTCTTGTTTGAGTTGACCTGCTGTCAGTTCTGTTACAGGGACAGTGTCTTTGGATTTTAATTTTTTCCATTTGAATGGGCCATACTTTCCTATTTCTTTATATGCTTTGTGATTTTTGTTGTTGAAAACTGGGCATTTGAAACTGATAATATGGCAACTCTAGAAATCAGATTCTTTTCCCTTCCCAGGGTTTGATGTCTGTGTTATTGTTTTTGTGTTTGGGGTCTGTGTTGAGGATCAGCCTGAAGTATAAATTTTAAGATCTCTAGGTCTTTTTTGAGCCTTTCCCTGGGTATGTGCAGTAACTTTGGGATTTTCTTTGTATGTGTAGTTGTTTTGAATGTCATAGTCATTAATGTCTATCTTCTAAAAGGGGAAAAAGAAAACAGTGAAGGGGCAGCCCTTGAAATTTCCTCGAAGTCATTTTAGCTGGTGGGAGAAGGGCTTTGAACAGTTGGCTGGTGAGGGTGCAATGGCATTGGCTGCCCACCTTTTTGTACCTGTTATCAGAAGCAGTCAGAGCACAGATCCCTGATATTTGGAGGGTCCGTTTCCCCACCTGGACTCTCACAGGCTAAGTGCAGGCAGCTCTAGGAGCATGTGCTGGTGGCTGGGGAGTGGGGTGGGGCATGGACAGCTATTGTGGAAACAGCTGAAATTGATGGAAACGAGCCACAGTTTACTGTTGAAACATCCTCTAGAAGTTGCAAGCATGGATATAAACTTTATTTACCCTTTTTAAAATTTTTATTTATTAAATTTGTATTGTGCTGGATCTCTGTTGCTACCCACAGGCTTTCTCTAGCTGTGGTGAGTGGGGCCTCCTCTCTAGTTGTGGTTTGTGGGCTTCTCGTCGTGGTGGCTTCTCTTGTTGTGGAGCATGGGCTCTGGGTGTGTGGGGTCAGTAGTTGTGACACATGGGCTTAATTGACCTGTGGTGTGTGGGATCTTCCTGGACCAGGGATTGAACTGGTGTCCCCTGCATTGCTAGGCAGATTCTTGACCACTGGGCTACCAGGGGAGCCCCCTTTTCTTTCCTTATTTCTTGAACATGCTTGTCCACTGTTACATTACTTTGTGTGTTGCTTGTTAAGTCTGATGACAATCTAATTCTCTAATTTGTTTTGATCTTTTAATTATTTTTAAATGAAAGAAATGAATATTTTTCATCATAAAACGTACAATTCACAAAGATAGATAGCATAAACCATTAGACACCTAACAACAAAGAAACACAGATACATAAAGCAAAAATCAGAACAGATCTAAGGGAAAAGAAAAATACAATCATAGTGACACATATTAGCATTTCTCTGAGTATTTTATCAAGTGCAAAAAAAGAAGAATAGGGACATCTTGAATAATGTCATTAGTAATTATAGTAGATTTCTATTCATATTAATAATTTGATCTTTTTATAAGAAGGCCCTGAAGGTGGTTTTTCTTTATCATTAAATTTAATCTTTATATTGTGATATGTCTTGGACTTGATTTGGGCCAGTTTTCCCAGGTGGTTGGTGGGAGTTCTTTCAATGTGTTGATTTAGGTCTTTTTTTAATTTCTGGAAAGTTTTTGTTGGTAGTAATTTTAAAAATTAGTTCATTTCTTCCCCGGGAACTTCATGTATATGTGTGTTGTATCTTCTTTTCTATATCAGCACTCAATCTTAGATCCTTTTAACTTCTTTCTTTTAAAATTTCTTTATCTTGTTTGTTTCTTGCATTTCTTCTCCTTACTAAATTTTAATCAATTCTATTGTTCCTTGGATACTTTGTACTTAGTTTTTATGTTTGAGATGACTTGATCTTTTCTTTTCCTGAATTTAATCATCCCTGTTTCACCTTTTTGTTGAATGTATTTTTTTCACGTACAATAATGCTTATTAAGAACATTTAATTCAGTTTAAAGTAGTATGTTACACTTTTGTTCTGATTTGTTTTTTATTTATGAGGAGAATTTTTCTTAGCTGAAATGTGTAGTTTTGCTTTAATGTATAAAGCTGTGCCAGGTCTTAGTTGTGGCACATGCAGTCTTTGAGGCATGTGGGATCTTTAGTTGTGGCTCTAATTTCCTGACCAGGGATTGATCCCCACCCCCCTTCATTGGGATGGTGGAGTCTTAGCCATTGGACCACCAAGGAAGTCCCTAGATTTGCTTTTTAAAAAAATTCTTACAGTAGCTTTATATGGAATTGGTTTGAATCTTTTTATTTCTTTGCATTTAATTGACAGGTGTCCTAATTCAAAAGCATTCTTCTGTCACTTTAGTGATGTGATGTTTCTTCAATGAATGTTGTTACTGCTGACCATGGTGGAGTGGAAAAGGGGTTGTTTTTCTTTTCATTTTTGTGAAATCCTGAACTTTACCCCCTTTTTTTTCTTTTTCTTCACTACCCAGGAATGCTGAAAACTGAGTAAAATCTAGTTTTATATTTTTAAATAAATGTTTAAATAAATAAACATTTCTTTTTAGTTTATGGTTTGGGTAAGGTTACCATTATTCTCCAGACCCAAAGTCTATATATAAACTTTTTGAAATTATTACTTTAGTGGTGGTGGTTGTTCAGTTGCCTAGTTGTGTCTGATTCTTTGCAACTCTGTCAACTGTGGCACACTGGGTCTTCCTGTCCCTCACCATTCCATCTCCTGAAGTTTGCCCAAGTTCATGTTCATTGCATCAGTGATGTCATCCAGCCATCTTATCTTCTGACACCCTCTTCTCCTTCTGCCTTCAATCTTTCCCAGCATCAGGGACTTTTTCAGTAAGTTGGCTGTTTTCATCAGATGACCAAAATACTGGAGCTTCAGCTTCAGCATCAGTTCTTCCAACGTGTATTCAGGGTTGTACTTGAGTGGTAGCAAGAAGAATTATCTTAATATTAATGAACTAACTAGTTCTATAAAAGTTCAACTCCTTTTTCATCTTATGTATTTTATGGTTTTTCTTCCCTATCTTTTTTTGTCTATTTTATTTGAGTACTTAGGAACATGCGTTCATGGTTATTGGTTGTTTAAGAATTTACATGCTATGGATTATTCAGTTGAGGTCTTAACTGTAACACAGCTGTAGGGAGATGGTATTTGAGTCTGTCGCCACTGCTTAATTAGTTTGTTATATTTAGCAATGTACATCAGCTCTCTGGAGCCACCATATAAAAATGAGGTTGAGGAGAACATTTACCTACTAGAATTACTGAATGAGATCAACATTGTAAAACTCTTGAAATATTTAAGTGAATGTTTATTGTTTCAAACACTTGACACACTCTAAAAAAAGCCTTCCTTGTAGGTGAAAGATGAAACCTGTTGGTAACATCTTTGTTTTCTAGGTTGCTGGAGGAGCCAATGTAAGCCAGATTTCAGAAGCTCTGAGCTGCTACAGGAATAGATCATGTTTTGTGAAGGAAGCCCTCTACAGGCTCTTCACAGAGACATTTTCAACGCAAGTAACCATGCCTGCTATTTTAAAGGTAACTACAACTCAGAAATGTAATTTTTATAACTACTTATTACTTGATTCAATTAAAGTTGTTTAAAATTTGGAAAACTCAGCAGTGGCCACAGGACTGGAAAAGGTCAGTGTTCATTCCAGTCCCTAAGAAAGACAGTGCCAAAGAATGCTCAAACTACTGCACAATTGCACTCATCTCACACGATAGTAAAAAAATGCTCAAAATTCTCCAAGCCAGGCTTCAACAATACGTGAACCGTGAACTTCCAGATGTTCAAGCTGGTTTTAGAAAAGGCAGAGGAACCAGAGATCAAATTGCCAACATCTGCTAGATCATCGAAAAAGCAAGAATGTTCCAGAAAAACATCTATTTCTGCTTTATTGACCATGCCAAAGCCTTTGATTGTGTGGATCACAACAAACTGTGGAAAATTCTTATAGAGATGGGAACACCAGACCACCTGACCTGCCTCTTGAGAAGCCTATATGCAGGTCAGGAAGCAACAGTTAGAACTGGATATGAAACAACAGACTGGTTCCAAATAGGAAAAGGAGTACATCAAGGCTGTATATTGTCACCCTGCTTATTTAACTTATATGCAGAGTACATCATACGAAACGCTGGGCTGGAAGAAGCACAAGCTGGAATCAAGATTGGTGGGAGAAGTATCAATAACCTCAGATATGCAGATGATACCACCCTTACGGCAGAAAGTGAAGAACTAAAGAGCCTCTTGATGAAAGTGAAAGGAGAGTGAAAAAGTGATTTAAAGCTGGCTTAAAGCTCAACATTCAGAAAAGTAAGATCATGGCATTCAGTCCCATCACTTCATAGCAAATAGATGGGGAAATAGTGGAAACAGTGGCTGATTTTATTTTTCTGGGCTCCCATATCACTGCAGATATTAACTGCAGCCATGAAATTAAAAGACGCCTACTCCTTGGAAGGAAAGCTATGACCAACTTAGACAGCATATTAAAAAGCAGGGATATTACTTTTCCAACAAAGGTCCATCTAGTCAAGACTATGGTTTTTCCAGTAGTCCTGTCTGAATGTGAGAGTTAGACTATGAAGAAAGCTGAGCACTGAAGAATTGTTGCTTTTCAACTGTGGTGTTGGAGAAGACTCTTGAGAGTCCGTTGGACTGCAAGGAGATCCAACCAGTCTATCCTAAAGGAGATCAGTCCTGAGTGTTCGTTGGAAGGACTGATGTTGAAGCTGAAACTCCAAAACTTTGGCCACCTGATGTGAAGAGATGACTCATTGGAAAAGCCCCTGATGCTGGGAAAGATTGAGGGCAGGAGGAGAAGGGAACGACAGAGGATGAGATGGTTTGATGGCATCACTGACTCAATGGACATGAATTTGAGTAAACTCCAGGAGTTGGTGATGGACAGGGAGGCCTGGCATGCTGCAGTCCATGGGGTTGCAAAGAGTCGGACATGACTGAGCGGCTGAACTGAACTGAACTGATTAAACACATTGAATACAGTTACTTAATATGCCTTATTCTATTGTGAGTCACAGTGCCCACATAGAGAAAAAGCAGTGTTAGGCTTAGACTGCCAGATCATCTCATGTTTTGAGCATCTTAATCAATCTCAATTGTTCAGATTTTTTAATTTGATCTGAGCACGGGATGATAGAACCAATCCCTAAAACAGGACTTAATCTGAAAACATGAATTCACTTTGTATAAACATTCTCATTTATTCCTTTACTCTTTAAAATCTAAGTAAGTTTTTTTCAAAAAATAGCAACCACAATATCCCTATAAGAATAGAACAGAATAGCAGTAATTGAAGGTAATCAATTCTAGCATTTAAAGTATTTTGTGAATAAAGTAAAGTTACCAGTATTGATAGGGTCAGACTTTGATTTCCTTTACAGAAGGATGAATTTGTTTTATATGTAATTGGAAGAACTAAGTGGTTTGAGAAAGAAAACTGCTATTATTTACAATTAAGTATAACTTGAAGTCTTAAAATTATTGTTTTTATTATTTGTAATTTCTGCAGTTCCATAAAAATAGGCTATTTTTAGGCTATTTGTGTACCATGGAGAATTAGATTTACTCATAACTTAAAAACAATACTGTATAAAGGGAAAAACTCTGGATCCTTGTTTTCCATCTGTAAGGAGGAAATTGAATTAGATATTCTAAAAGTCCTTTTCATATCTATGTGAGATTTTGTGATTTTTTTTTATTGAAAATCATGTTTGTTTTACTTCCTGTGTATTTATATTGCAGATGATGGCAATTACATGAAATCCTAAGAGCAGTTTAGTAACATAGAAAAAAACAATTTCTATAGGAGCAGCGTATACTGGCTCTGAGTTCATGTAGGTGGTCTTTCAGTGGTTCATAAATTCAGGGCTCATTTGTATATCAGCAGACTGGTCTCTGAGGAGGGGAGGGATCATCATCCCTATTTGATAGACAAAACAGATCATGTTGTCCCTGAATGTTGGAGCAGGTATGGTATACACTTGGTATAACACCTTCATTTTAAATTTATTTCTAGGTCTGCACAACATGTCTTCTATTAACGGTTACCTTTCTAATGTTAGGTTTTTTGTTTGTTGTGTGGCCATGCCTCATGGCTGGTGGGATCTCAGTTCTCCAACCAGGAATTGAACCTGGGCCACGGCAGTGAAAACACAGAATCCTAACCACTAGTCCACCAGGCAGCTCCCTGTTGTTAGGTTTTATCCCTTTACAAATTCAAATTTCTTCTTCCTCTTTTGGTGGATTCATCCCATTTTTTGTCCACTTTGTGTTTTTCTTTATCACGTTTCCCTTCCCTACTAATTACCTTTCCATCCCACTCCCACTTATGTTTCCTACCCAGATCCTATCCAGACCCTGCCTAAATGTGTTCTCTGAATGAAACTTTTGACATCCATACCAGAAATGATTGTTTGCTGTATGACCACTGTAGGCAGCACTTTATTTATACCTCTTTCATGGTGCTTTTTTTTTTTTCCAGTTTCATCTTTTGGCATCTCTTACAATGTTATTTGTTTACATGCCTTATTTCTTTCATCAGGCTTTATGCTAAGGAGTAGGATATAAGTGATTCCTGTTTATATCCCCTATAGTGCTTGTCATAATGCCTTGGAGGGACTGAGGCTCGATAAATGATTGTGAAATCACAGATGAGGAAACAGAGGTCCAGAGAAAGGAAGTGAGTTACCTAAAGTCACACAGCAAATTAATGACTACGTTTGGGTTAGAAGGTATTGCTTGTTTCCTAAAAAATAAATGGTGAGGATGGGAAAAAAATCTGTTACTTTTTGTCCTGATAAGCAAGTATTTTTGATAACACAAAAATAAGACTGTGTAAAGAATGCTAATGTTGTCATATGCCACTTAAAACAAATTCATCTTCAGCTTGTGGCTGTAGGAATGAGGAATCATCCATTGGATTTGCCAGTGCAGTTCACAGCCAGCGCTTGTGCCCTCAACTTAACACGCCAGGGCCTGGCCAGGGGGATGCCTGTTCGTCTGTTGTCAGAGGTTACCTGTCTACTTTTCAAGGCTTTGAAAACTTTCCCCCATTACCAGCAGGTAATTTGATTTTAATATTTGACTGTGCTTCTTACTTGAGGACAAATGAATGAAAAATATGTTTTATTTAGTTCTGATTTTTCATCCTGAGAGAGAGAAGGAGGGAGGAGAGGGAGGGAGAAAAATAAATGCATGATTACTGTGGAAAAAATAAGAAATATAGATGAGTAATATGGTTTAAAAATTTTGCATTTATCAGAAAACAGCTACCCAGAAACATCTACTGTTAACACTTTGGTATATCCTATAGGCTTAGCAACATGTGTGAAAATTAAATTGAGTTAGAGATCTAAATATAAAAGCTAAGTCATAGGTCTAAATATAAAAGCCATAAAACTAGAAGAAAACATCAGAGTAGGCAAAATTTTCTTAGGATACAAAAAACATATTTCAAAAAGAAAAATAAATTAGAATTCATCAAATTAGAAGCTTCTGGTCAAACACACACAGAGACATTAAAAAATGAAAAGATAATCCAGGACTGAGAAACACGTCCACTTTATATATATGACACAGGACTTTTATCCAGAATGTAAAGAACTATTAAATAGGTAACACAAGATAAACAAACCAATTTTTTAAGAAGGCAGAAGGTTTGAACCAGACACTCCATGAAAGAAGATAGTGCAGGTGACAAATGAGCACTTGAAAAGATGTTCATTATCTTTGTCTGTCAGGGAAATGCAAATTAAAAATACATTTGGATACCACTGTACACTTAGATGGGCTTCCCAGGTGGCATTAGTGGTAAGGAATCCGCCTACCAGTGCAGGAAATGCAAGAGACATGAGTTCAATCCCTGGGTCGGGAAGATCCCCTGGAGTAGGAAATGGCAACCCACTCCAGTATTCTTGCCTGGAAAACTCCATGGACAGAGGAGCCTGGCAGGCTACAGTCCATGGGACTTCAAAGAGTAGACACTACTGAGTACACATCACAGCCTCACAGCACACATAGATAACACTATACACCTCCTAGATTGGTTGAAATTTAAAAAGTGACAGTATCAGGTGTTGACAAAAGTGTAGAGAAACTGAAATTCTCCTATGTTGATGTTAAGAATGAAAAATGATAAAACCAATCCAACGGTCTGGTAATTTCTTTGAAAGTTAGAGATATACCTTTCATACTACACAGTTATTTCACTCAGAGAAATGAAATTATGTAGCCATATAATGACACGCAAATGCTCATAATGTCTTTATTCATTATCCCCCCAAACTGAAAACTTAATGTCAAGCAACAGGTGAATAGATAAACCAATTATGATATATTCATATAAGGAAATACTACTTGGTGATAAAAAGAAGTGAAGTACTGATACATGCCATATGGATGAATCTCAAAAAACATTTTATGCTGAGCAAAATAAGCTAGACATGATAAAATAGATACCATATGACTTTATGTGAAATCTTAGAACACTAATCTGTAATGACAGTATGATTTTCTGGGGTTGAAATTTGCAAGTTGGGAATGGAGTGGCAAGTGTCACAGTGGAACTGTTTGGGGTAATGGAAGTATTTTTTATGTTGATTGTAATAGTGGGTAAATTTATACATAATATATATAAATGTGTCAGATCTGATTGAAATGTATACTTAAAATGGGAATCAATCTATTAAAATAGAATAAAATGATGTTTCCTCACTTAAATCTGTATTTTCACTTTCTCTTGAAAAATTGGATGATCCTTCTCAATTCAGTCTGAATTCCTACATGGCCATCATTAGTTGGAGACTATTAACAACTGCCCCCATAAAAGGGCCTGAATTGCCCAGTTTGCCATAATTCCTCCCGCCGCCCTATTTTGCACTCTTCCTTCTTCACTTGTTTATGTTACTGCCTAGTTCCTGTTGGCATTTCAGGTTTGCTACCCCTGCCTCGTACACTATTCTGCTGTCATGGCTGTACATGCCACTGGCCTACTCACGGTCTCTCAAAGAGATGTTACAATTTTTTATTCCTATAGCTTCCCCAGAAGTCCTTTTCTCTCTCCTAGTTCAATTCCTACTAGTCATAGGTAGAAAGTAGAAGCTCTGTCACAGAGTTAGTTATGAGATCTGGTTCAGACATAGTCATTCGTTAGATGGGCCAGGCTTCCAGGAATTGATTTAGATTGACACACAGGCAGGCAGCTTTCCACATAGACCCTTCTAGGGTTCAGGGGGAAGGGAGACTCCCTCTTTGCCAGAAAAGAGAAAGATTACTCTTTAGGCAAAGGTGAATGTTAGAGTTTAATAGTAAGATTGATACCAGAAACTAATATAACATTGTAAACCAACTATACTTGAATAAAAAATAAATGTAAAAAACTATTAAAAAAATAGTAAGATTGAATGAAGAACTTGGAAAGGACTAGGTGTACAGTGGGCTTTCAATAAGAAAAGCTTTGAACCTTCCAAATGCTTAGAACCTTTGTTTAGAATGGGTGTACATTTGCTCATAATTATTTTTCTTTATTCCCTTAAAGTTACAGAAGAATTGTCTTCTCTCCTTAACCAATTCCAGGATTCTTGTGGATGTTCCATTCAATAGGCAAGTATAAAATTGGATGATCTGATTTTGGAGTGTTGACCAGTATTACTCTGAGCTTTGTTGTCTTTTGGTTATTAGCCTAGCAGGGGTCTGATTGAGGCTGGGATAAAGCGTTTGGTGAGAATGTTCTGTTCAGAAGTACTGTAATTATAAATGTTGTCTCCCAAAGTGTGAGTCCATTTCAGGGCAGTGAGTGATAAGAACATGGGTGCTAGAGGGTTAAATATCAAATCAGGTTCTAGCTCTTCCATTATCCTTGTGCATAAGTTCCTCATTTGTAAATAGTGACTTTTAGAATGTTTGTAAGGTACTTATCACAGTACCTAGCATATGAGTGCAGGCTATCCTAAATATTAGTCATTCTTTTTGTTATTATTTTATTGATAATGATTTAAAAAAAAAATTATCAGTGTAGATTCCAGAAGAATTTCCTTGGAGGCCATTGTAATCTTGTTTCAAAATGTTAGTAATAGTTGCTGCCAACCAGAAAAATAAGCACAGTCTGATATGGACAAAGTCCATGATTTATAGGTGTAAGTTTGTAGGCTTTGCTCTTCTCAAATCTATTGAAAGTGTATACTTACAATGAGAGTTGACTCTTAAAAATACAGTGGGGAAGGTTAGCTTCTTCATTCTCACTCAGTTTTCCTTCCTGTATAGCATCAGTTGGAGCTGAGCGAAAACCATGAATAAAGTGATTTATTGTTTGCTGTGGCGTTTTAGCACTGTCTGCAAGCTGGTTTACAAATTACTATTTCTTGGGGAATGTATTGCCCTTTTTATTACAGTAGAAACTGAGTGCTAAAAAAGTCTTTAACTTATGTCCATTTTTGAATCTTGTGTGTTCTATTTTTTTTTTTTTTTTAATAATTTTATTTTTGTCTGTGCTGGGTCTTCATTGCTGCACAGGCTTTTCTCTAGTTTCAGAGAGTGGGGATTGCTTTCTACTTGTGCATGGGCAGCCCTGTGGTGGCTGCTCTTGTAGAGCATGGCTCTAGAGCATGTGCTTAGTTGCTCTGCAGCATGTCAGGTCTCCTGGATCAGGGATCAAACCCATGTCTTCTACATTGGCAGGTGGATTCTTTACCACTGAGCCACCAGGGAAGCCTTGCTCTTTTTTGCACACTCTTTTCTTCTCTTCTTTTTGCCAAATACTCTTGGTTTTCATAGCTGAGTCTTTACAAGTCCACAACTATTTTTAAACAGGATTTGCTGGGGAGGCTGAATGATATCTTAACTTCTCATGTATAGTTTACAAAGTTTATTGTGAGGAAAAATACTGTTTTTTAGGTTCGATGCTGCCAAGTTTGTTATGAGATGGCTCTGTAAGCATGAAAACCCCAAGATGCAAGCCATGGCGGTGAGCATAATCTCTATTCTCGCCCTGCAGGTATGTGGTTGCTAAATGCAAGACTTCTCTTCCCTAGTCTTAGTGGAGCATTGGTGGAGTTTGAAACGTTTCACTCTCTGCTTTTTTGTTTCTAGCTCTCACCTGAGCAAACTGCACAACTTAAAGAGGAGGTTTTCATGGCAGTTAAGGTAGGTTGTCACTTTTGGAACTTTTTTCTAAATAAAAGTAGGTTTAAAAAATTAAAAGCAGTTTAAAAGTCTTATAAAATGAACAATCTGTAGGACCTGCTACCTAGAAGAAGCTATTCTCTACTTTTATTTTATTTTTTTTATTCTCTACTTTTAAATAGCTGTTTTTTCTGGCATTTATCTCCATATTTCTAAATAAAATGCTCATAACTGCAGCTGTGCTGTCTTCGTTGCAGTGTGAGCATTCTCTAGTTATGGCATGTGGGGGCTTCTCTTGCTGTGGAGCTGAGCCTCAGGAGTTGCGGCATTCAGGGTCTAGAGCACTTGGGCTCTCTATTTGCAGTGTGCAGGCTTAGTTGCTCCGTGGCATGGGAGATCTTAGTGTACTCACGCCTCTCCTCCACCACCAGAGATTGAATCCATGTCCCTTACATTGGAAGGTGGATTCTTGAGCACTGTACCACCAAGGAAGTACTGCAGTTCCTTGATTTATCAATTTTAGATGTTACCTCCTGATTCTGCTGCTATCAGTTCAGTTCAGTCCCGTCCCTCAGTCGTGTCCAACTCTTTGTGACCCCATGAATTGCAGCACGCCAGGCTTCCTGTCCGTCACCAACACCCGGAGCTTGCTCAGGCTCATGTCCATTAAGTCAGTGATGCCATCTAACCATCTCATCCTCTGTCACCCCCTTCTCTTCCTGCCTTCCATCTTTCCCAGCATCAGTGTCTTTTCTAGTGAGTCAGTTCTTCGCATCAGGTGGCCAGAGTATTGGAGCTTCAGCTTTAGCATTCGTCCTTCCAATGCATATTCAGGACTGATTTCCTTTAGGATTGACTGGTTTGATCTCCTTGCAGTCCAAGGGACTCTCAAGAGTCTTCTCCATCACCACAGTTCAAAAGCATCAGTTCTTCATGGTTAGTTGTTGCAAACTTCTTGGTGTCAGATCCTTTGTTCTTGAGGTCAGGTCATGGTGAGGTAGCGATGTTTCTGTAAATCTCCACCAACAAATGTTATTCTGTTTTACAAGAAAGGGCAAGGTCCCTAGGCAAAAATTTCACTCCAAGATCCAAGTCCTAGCTATGAGGCGGGGGTCCCTGCAGGGGTCAGTTACCCTGACATAAAGCATTCATCCAGCACCCAGTCTGGGTTCTCTTGCCAGTGTCCAGGCCTGGCTGAAAAGGTGCATCTCAGTTGGCATCTCCCTCAGGGCCAGGTCTCCAGACCCTGCCCAGTTATCATCTCTTAGGGAGCCAGGTGCCCTGGAGCCAGCCCTTCCTCAGGCTCCTCAGGCTGTCCAAGTGGCAGGGGCCAGGTCCCACAAACTGCATCCTATACAGACTGCCACTGCTATTAGGTCACAGAGGCAGGGATGGGGGAGAGAGTCATTACCACCTCAGGGCCTGGCTCTGCCAGTGTGTGGCCTTGGCAAGGGTTCTGTGTCCCTGTAGGACACATGCCTCAGCGTGTTCTCTGGGCCCCCCAGTGATCCATGGCTGGGTGAGCTGGAGGCTCCAGGGAGGAGGCAGAGATCCATCTCTTACCTCACTCTGCACAGGGCGACCACCAGTCTGCCTACCGTTGGTTGAATGGCCGCTCATCGGCAGTTGCTTGCTTCTGGGAGGGGCCTGTTGCCCTGCTGACGAGTAACTGAGCAGGGAGGGGCCCACTTCACCACCAACCCATGGCTGAGCAACCATTAATAGTCTTTTGGTAACCATTGTCTGGTAAGGGGGAAAGTGGGGGCTAATGGCTGCAGCACTGGCTGCATGCCAAGGGCTGTGCACAGCCATGCTGTATTATACTTTTGGTTCTTGTAGCTTTATTTTTGTGAATTCTCTAGATATATTCTCTCTGGCTGTATAAAATATTTGAGGTGGAATTATAATAGAGCACTGCCAAGCACAGATCTTAGCACGTGGCCATCACTGTGTACTATTACTGTGCACCCTGTTACCAGCCATTGATTGGTGCTGCACTGGGCCCTCCCACAAGCAGCCAACTGTCAATGTGTGACCATTAATGGTCCTGCTCAGCCGTTGGTTGGCACCAGGTCCCTCCCACAGGCAACCAACTGTCAATGAGTGACCATTAGTGGTCCTGCTCAACCATTGGTTGGCACCAGGCCCCTCCCACAAGCAACCAACTGTCAATGAGTGACTGTTAACGGGCCCATTCAGCAAACAGTCAGTGGAGTGGTGGTCATCAGGGGGAGAGTGAGGTAAGAGGTGGATTGGGGTCTTCTCCCTGGGGACCTCCAGCTCACCCGAGCTTGGGCCCTTGGGTGAGCTGGGAGGCTCAGGGAACAGGCTGGGAGCTGTGTCCTGCAGGGCTCTAGAACCTTCGCCAAGGCCACCCACTTACCTTTGCCCAGGCCTTGAGGCAGTGGTGAACCTCTCCCCTGTCTCTACCTCTTGACCTAATGGCAGTGGCAGTCAGCATAAGATGCAGTTGGTGGGACCTGGCCCCCACCATACAGGTGGCCTGAGGAGCCTGAAGGCCAGTTGGGCGCCTGCTTCCTTAGCGATGATGGCCAGACAGGATCTGGGGACATGACCCTGAGGGAGTTGCCAACTGAGGTCTGCCTCTTCAGCCAGGATCGGGACCTCAAAGGGTGAAATTTTTGCCTAGGGACCTAGCTCTTTCTTGTCAGGACAGAGAATAATATTTGTTGGTGGAGATTTACAGAAACACCTTACCTCACCATGACCTGACCTCAAGAACAAAGGGTCTGATACTAGGTCCTTTGTGGAAATGGCTGTCTCTTTCCTTTTACATGATAGTCTAGCATGTTTGAAAGAAAGCATGAATACTAGCTTAACTTTGATCTAGAAATATTCTAATATGAAATGGTATGTTGGAATCTGTTAAAGTAAGCTGTTAGGACATACAATTATAATAGTGTTATCCTCTAGCCATGCTAACCTGCTTAGTGGCATAGAACAGACGTTTTTTCCTCTAGAATATCTCCCTGCGCCACTCCTCCCATTCCCTGTGTCCTCATTCCTTGCTTAGCTGCCTTATCCTCTTTTTCTTCTGGTCTTGGTTTAGATATTACCTTTGTATGTGTTAGTGAGCGCAAGCACAAGCTTATTCTGTTTGCCACACAACAGGCCAGTCAGGAGCTGAGTTGATAGAACAGGAAATAATGATTTTAATCAGATAACTAGCCAACCAAGAAGATGGCAGACTAGTGTCTCAGAAACCATCTTGCCTCAGGGACTCCCCTGGTGGTCCAGTGGTTAAGAATCTGCCTTGCAATGCAGAGGAAGTGGGTTCAATCCCTGCTTGGGGAACTAAGATCCCACATGCCATGGAGCAATTAAGCCAGCGTATGCCTACCACTGAGGCCTGGCACCACTTAGAAGGTCCTTGTGCCTCAATGAAAGAGCCCTCATAGTGCAACAAAGGTCCTGCATGCAGCAACTAAGACTTGATATTGCAAAATAAATATTAAGAAAATTGTTTTTAAAAGAACCAAACCCATCTTACCCAATCTTAACTGAGGTAAGATTTGGACTCCTTTTATGTACAGGAGGGGAGAGGGGCTCACTTGGCACTGGCCAGTGGCTGAGCAGGATCACTAATGGTCACGGGTTGGCAGTTGCTCTTTAGGAGAGGGGCCCATGTTGTGCCAACTGATGGCTGAGCAGGGCTGCTGTAGCTTGCACCTGCCTTGCTGCCACTACACTCTGAGCAGAACAATGCGACATCAGAAAGCGGCCAGGTCTGAAGAACTGCCAGGTCAGTCCAGCATGTTGTAACTCTGGGTGGGGTGAAACACAAGGCGCACAAGCAGTGGAGACCACAGTGGCCGCGTGGAGGCAGCTGACACGCCCATCCCTGGGATTGCTGTCTGAGGCAGGGGCGCTGTGGGTTCAGCCCATACTGACTTCACTGGTCAGCTCATGACTGAAGAGGTGGCCCAGGTGCGAGTGTCCCTGGAGCGGAGGTCTAGCCTGCCCACCTGTGCAGTGGGTAGGCGGCAGGCATGGACCAGTGGGGTCTGTGTCGCTGCGTGCAGAGAGGTGCGGTGCGGTGCAGCAGCCCCTCCCTAGATGGCTGGTGCCAGGGATAAGGGAGGGAAGGGCCCATCACACTTTGGGAAGGCTGCTGTTAACATTTGGAGGTTTCTCACACCTTTTCTAAAGAAAATTCTTTTATGTGTTTCCTTCAGAGCATTTACCAAATTTTAAAATTCTTTTATTTAGTTGAGAAAAACCAATTATTTTTTCTTTTTAAATCTGTCTCTCTTACCTGAGTATGTGCCTGCCTTCCAAAAGGTGTTGACTAGATACTCTTAATACATGAATAATGGAATAGCTAATATGTTTTTGATTATGAGGCTTATTAACAAGCACGACAAACTAGATTAAGTGATTGTTAAACTTTAATTTTTTTTTCTTTTGAACCTCACAAAAACCCTAAGAAATAGGTGTAACTCATTTTACAGAGAGAAGGTAGGAACCAAAGCTATTAAGTGGTCAGACTGGGTTTAGAACCTCGGTTTGATTCTAAAGCTTTTCTTAACCATTGCTTTCCTTATATTGGAAATATATGAGTCAGTCACCAGAGTATCTAATTCTCTTTTTCTTTTTTAGGAACTTCTAGCAATAGTAAAACAAAAGACTGCTGAGAGTCTAGATGATGTCACCCTCTTGTTTACTTTGAAAGCACTTTGGAATCTTACAGAACAATCTCCAGCTGCTTGTAGGCACTTTATTGAAAATCAAGGATTGGCAATCTTCATCCAAGTCTTAGAGGTGGGAAGACAGGATTGAGTTTATCTGTAAAGTTGTTTTCTTCATGATAAAATAACCTGTATATTCTTTTCACAGACTTTTTCAGAGACAGCAATACAAAGCAAAGTACTTGGTCTTTTGGTAAGGTGAATTGTTTTGAGTTAATTGTAATTAATTAAACAATAAGAAAACTAACACTTAGGTGTTACTATGTGCTAGGCACTTTTGTAAGCAGTTTACATTAACTTGTTTGATCTTCACACCATCTCTATAAAGTAAATACCATTATATATGAGTCAGCTATTGCTATAAACAAACTATAGCTTAAAACAGCATCCATTTTATTTACTTGTGAATCTGTGGGTCAGCAGTTTGAACTCAGCTCAGCTGTGCAGTTCTGCTGGTCTTATGTGGTTACTCATGTCACTGCAGTCATCGGTGGCTGAGCTAGACCTAGGCGCTCTAAGATGATCTGACTCATCTCTGACAGTTGGTGCAGGTTGTTAGCTGGGCCTTGTGTGTCTATGAGCTTCCTCACTTGGCGGTTTCAGGGCAGTGGTAGAAGCAAGTCCACTGCACAAGTGCTTCTTCAACTTCTGCTAATGTCAGATTTTCTAATGTCTCACTGGTCAAAAGCAGCTTATACAATCTGGGGTGTTTTCCAACAACCACTTCTCCGGTTCTCTGACACCAGCTGGATTCCTACAGTTCGATTCAGTTAAATTCTGTCACTGACTGTCGGGCATTAGCATCAGATCCTAAAAAGCTCAGTTCCACAAGTCTCCCTTCACTTTAGTTGCCGACTGTAAAGTCCAGAGCTACCCCTACTTCTGACTGACTTTAAGTTGAGGGATTCCACAACCCCTTCCTCAGGTTGGTAATTTGTTAGAATGGCTCACAGAACTTGGGAAGGCACTTTGTTTGATATTTTTAAAAAATATATATTTATTTGACCGTGCTTGGTCTTATTTATGGCCTGTGGGATCTTCATTGTGGCATGCAGGATCTTTAGTTGTGGCATTGTGGAATCTAGTTGCAGTATGCAAACTCTTAGTTGCAGCATGTAGGATCTAATTTTCTGACCAGGGATTACAACTGGGCCCCATGCATTGCAGGTGCAGAGTCTTAGCCACTGGACCACCAGGGAAGTCCCAAAGGAAAGATTTTTTTTGGGCTCTGCCCCACATGGCACGGGGGAATCTTTATTTCCCAGCCAGGGATTGAATCACTGCCCTTTGCAGTGAAAGTGCAGAGTCCTAACCCCTGTGTATTGGTGCTAAGTCACTTCAGTCATGTCTGACTCTTTTTGACCCCATGGACTAGCCCGCCAGACTCCTGTCCATGGAATTCTCCAGGGAAGAAAACTGGAGTGGGTTGCTGTGCCCTCCTCCAGGGCATCTTACCAACCTAGGGATCGAACCCACGTCTCTTACTTCTACAATGACATGCAGGTTCTTTACCACTGGTGCCACCTGGAAGCCCCCCTAACCACTGTACTACCAGGTAACATCCCCTGCTATTTTTAATTTATTATAGATACAACTCAGAAAAAGTCAAATGAAAGATATGTTGTCTCCAGCAAGAAACTCTTATTCCTGGAGCCACAAGGAAATGAATCCTACCAACAGTCTGAGTGAGCTTGGAAGTAGTCTCCCCACCCCCACCTCACCCGTTGGAGCCTCCAGATGGGAGCATGCAGCCCAGCCAGCACTTTGACTGCAGGCTTGTGAAACCCAGCTGAGCAAGGCCCATAGAAACTGTGAGGGAAAAATGTGTGTTGTTTTAAGCCACTGAGTTTGTGTTAAATTTGTTACACAGCATGGAAAACTAATATAGTACCTAAAATAATGAAACTCCTACCCGCCTTTCATTGTTACCATTAAAACTGATGTAACATATAGTGGGCCCCTAGGAATGTTAAGTTTTTGAGTCAGACCTGGATTTGTAATCTACTCCAACCAGTTGTTAGTGATGTGAAGCTGACAAGTTAGTGTTTCTGAGTGTCAGACTTCTTTGTAGGACTATCAAAGATTAAATGAGATGAGGCAGATAAAAAAGACATGATAAGGCAGATAAAAAAGACATTTCAGTCTATCTAAATGCAGTGCCTGGCACTTAGTAAGTGCTTCCTCAATGATTTGTTCTTACTAATCATCTTTATCATCAAGGGGATGGGTTTGTAGTAGATGTGAGGCTAAATCAGAGGGGAGGAGGGGGGACTGAGTATTCTTATATGTATCTGAGCTCAGCAGTAAGAGAGGGAGAGAAACCAGTTCCTAATATTCTCTACTCCATCTGCTCCATAGAACAACATAGCTGAAGTCAGAGAACTCTTTTCCAAGCTGATAACTGAAGATGTGGTAAAGCATATCAGCAGCTTGCTCCATAGCAAGGAATTGGAAGTCAGCTATTTAGCTGCAGGCATCATTGCCCACCTGACATCTGACAAACAGCCCTGGATATCCTGTGACCTCCAGAGGAGAGTGCTTCTCCAGGATCTGGTATAAGGACTGTTCCTCTTTACAAAATCCAGAGTCATCTCTTCTTGCAGAAAACTTATTTTTCTAGATCATAAGAGTTTTTGAAATAAATTGTAGAAAATGGGAAAGATAGAGAAAAATATAAACAAAACATTATAAATCATCCACACATTACCACCCAAAGCTAACCTCTATTAACATTTTTTACATTCCTTTTGATACTTTCCTTTATAAAATTAAGCATGCAGACAGTTTATATAGCTTATTCCACTTCTGTTTCCCACTTTCAGCTCTTTTTAAAGCTGTTTCTTTTGGTGTTTACCTTCTTATCTCTAATGTATATTGTTATGCCTTGACTTTGTAGTTTTAGACATTGTCAGTTTATTTCTCACTTGGGAAAATGAAAATTCCCAGTGCACACCCTTTCTTGTACTTCAAGTACATGTCTCCTATCAGTACATTCAAACATTCTGTCCACGTCAGCTTCCTTCCCAAGCCTCTTTTTGTTCCATCTGTTAGATGTATCTGTTAGATATATTTTGTGTATCTGTTAGGCCACTATCATCGCAGGAAGTTCCTTTACTGTCGTCCTGAAGATTCTCTTTGCTCTCTCATGTTGGATTCCCTGTTTCCTGGGTGCATACCTTCTTGTTCTTTGGTATTACTCCCTCATTCTGTTGGGTCATATCCTCCAGTAGCTTCTTAAGAGATATATGAAAAGAAAGTTTGAAACCTTTTATATTTGAAAGACCTTTATTTTACATTCACCTTTAGTTGATCAAATGGCTGGATATAAAACTCAAGTACTGAAATATTTTCCTTTCACATTTCTAGGTCATTGCTCCATTGTTTGTTATTTCTTGGTATCACTGTTGAGAAGTCCTGTGTCATTTTTCTTTGGAAGCTTTAAGATCTTTGTCTTTATTGTTTAGAAATCTCAGTGATGTGCCTTGATATGAGTTTATTTTCATCTGTTCCTTTGGCTACTTACTGTCTAGAATCTTGTTTTCCTTCAGTTCTAGGAGATTTCTTTATATCCTTTTCATCCCTCCATCCCTTCTTCCTCTTTCACTTTTACTTCCTTTCTTACTTCTTTACTCTTTTTCTCCCTGCCTCCCTCCCTTCCTTAATTCCTGTTCTCCTGATTGAAAATCATAAGCTTGGCTTCCAACAGTCTCAACACCCATAGAAGGATAGAGTTGAGGGCAGGGGCACCTCAGCATTTAGTATTTAGATTTTTCACTTTAGCCCCCTGTTTTTAGCGTGGTACTTCCAACCTCAATTGTTCATGGGGTTGCCCAGTCCAAAAATTTTTGTAAGGGGTGGTAGAGGAGATCTGGGAGTCTTGATTCTTTGGTGCTTTGAACCAGTCCTCGTATTTTAAACCCTACGTGTAATCTCACTTCCTGAAGTACTTTGTATGCCCAATTTTTAAGTCTGTTAGGGGTTCTATTCAAAATAGTTTTTTTTAACCTTCCCCAGTGCTAGAGCTATTAAATCACTTACCATTTTTCTTCTGCTTTGTTTCATGCGTGTTTATCTTCTTTTAAACCATCTGTACTGTTCCATTCATGCTCAGTCTTCCATCTTTAAACAGAAGTCCCTTTCTGGTGTATTGTTTTCCACATGACTTTCTTCATATTCTGCATATATAATGGCTGTCTAATTAATAGTTGGTTGGCTAGATATACCTAAATTTGAGTAATCCTTGATTTTGAAAATTTATATTGTTTCATATGTATATAATTATAAATGACATGAAACAATACTAGAATCTTGATTTCTCTTTTTGTATAGTATACAACCATCCAGAATTGGCCAAGTTCAAGTTGTAAGATGACAGCTTTGATCACTTACAGGTAATTTCATGATGGCGTAGTGCTTCTCTTAAAGCTTGTCCTCAGTCTGCTATGTAGAGGCCATGGTACAGGGATAAAATATTAGAATCAAATAGCCTTGTATTCAAATCTGATTTCTTTGTGATACTGGTAAAATCACTTTAAGAAAATCTCTGAGACTTAGTTTTTGTCATCTGTAAAATGAAGCTGGCAGTGTGCAATACTGAGGGTGGAATCAGTTATTGAATGTATAGTGTCTAACTCAGAATATAATTTCTTAAATGCTAGTTCCAGTTATATGCTCAGCAATACATCTGTCTTTTTTTTTTTTAATCTCATATCATTTTACTTGTCCTCAAGAAAAGTGAAGACAAAATTATGACTATAAATTTGGGTAGGAAAATAAAGGGAATATTTAGTATGAGAAATCATAACAAATTACAAATTATAAAATGCTAAAACACACCACAATCATCACAAAATCTAGACTAATATCCTAATATATTCATTAATGAAATTTCTGACAGACATCTATAATCATTTTTCCTACATTTCTGGCAGCAAACTCTTTGTTTGCTCTTTTTTTTTTTTTTAATTTAATGATTTTATTTATTTATTTTTTCCATTTATTTTTATTAGTTGGAGGCTAATTACTTTACAATATTGTAGTGGTTTTTGCCATACATTGACATGAATCAGCCATGGATTTACATGTGTTCCCCATCCTGAATCCCCCTTCCACCTCCCTCCCTAAATACATCTGTCTTAATGAAGAATTGACTCTGGGGCTGGTGGCGGGGATGTTGAAAATTATTATATCCCTGATGTTAGCCTGAGTTCTGAAGAAACATCTTCTTTGTACTTATTTAGATCCTTCAAGGCATTTTTCCCGCTCCTTGGCAACTTCTCTCAACCAGAGGTTCAGCTCTGGGCACTATGGGCCATGTATCATGTCTGCAGTAAAAACCGTATGTATTTAAAAATAACCATTTTTTAGCTATTTTTTTGTATAAGGATTAAGTTCAAGATGGCATTTTGAAAAATTGTTCTCTTATGTCCTGATTTTAACACTTTTTATGAAGAAACTAAAGAGCTTTTGTATTAGTATAAAAAATGCTACAGAATTATAATTTATTTGGGGATGGATGGTAAGCAATATAGAAAGTGAAAGTGTGTTCCCGCTTCTATTCCCCACAGGCAAGCACTGTTTATTAGCTGACTGTAACTGTCCTTCCAGGTAGTTTTCTGTATATATGCTATAGTTATTATATGCTGTACATGCATATGTTTTTAGGCAAAATGCTCATTCTGTACGTGTTATCCTATAGCTTTCTCTTTTTCACTGAATAGTTTATCATAATACTATCTTTCCTATAAGTAATACATAGATTTGCCTCTTTGTAGTGGTTTGTGGGAGACTGGGGGGCCAGATGTCAGGAGTTGTTTCTCAGGCAAATTAAATGTTCTTCCACATTTGTTGCTTTAAATTCCTCTTGGGAATTCTTGGCTTTTTTCTTTGCTAAGGAATACTACTAAAATTTTTGCTTGTATTATAAAAGAATTATAGACTTTAATTCTGTATAAAAGAATTAAAGAATTTGTATTATAAAAAGAATTATAGACTATAATTTTATGCTGAAAAATCTAAAGGTATAACTTTTAGAATTAATGAAATGTTTAACTATCAAAAGCATAAACTATCTTAAAATAGCTTTAACAAGTATTGGGGCCTATGTGCAAAAAAATCTAGGAAATAATTTATAGACTGAAATAATTATGGACGTATTATACTCCTCAGTTCTTTTCTATTCACATATATAATACAGTTCAAGTGAATGAGTTCAGTAAGTGATGAGGAATCTGAAGGTTATTCTAAAGCTAAAGTGGCAGAATAATTAGGAAAGAACTGATAGAGAAAAATGGTTTTTAGGAGCTTGCCTTAACACTTCTCTTTATTTTTGGCGCATGTGAGATCTTAATTCCCCCAGGAGGTATTGAGCCTGGGTCCCTACAGTGCAATCTTGGAGTCCTAACCAGTGGACCACCAGGGGAAAACACACACACACACACACACACTGTATATATTTAGGAAAGATGCATCTATCTGGTGATTAAGAGAACAGACCCCAGAACCAGACTATTTGAACTTTACTCCCTTTCTCCATTTACTAACTGTGGGAGCTTGAGCAAGTTACTTAACCTTTCTGTGCCCCAGTTTCCTCATCTGTAAAATGGGGATCCAAGTACCTGTTTTATAGGACTGTTATGAGAATTAAATGAGTTAACATTTGCAAAGCATTTAAACATTGCTTGGCTTATAGTATTAGCATTTGCACATAGCATAGTATTAGTACAAGCATAGTACATAGTATTTGTTAAATACATCACTTTATGAGTATAATCTGCAGAGCTGAGTCAAAATGTTATGAATGTATATAATTTTGGTGGGTATTGTTAAATTGTATTCCAGAGAGTTGATTACCAGTTTGCATTCCCATCAGCAATATATGAGAGCTTGCAGTTTCCTTTTATTCTTGCAAAAACTTTTAGTTGAATTTTTGATCTTTGCCAATCTGAGGTGAAAGTGATTCTAACTTGACATTTATTTTAAGTAAGGTTAACTGTCTTTTCTTACATTTGGATTCTGTTGTTTTCCGTTGCTTGCTTTTTCTTTACTTTTTTTTGATCTTTTTCTTTTAAATTTGAAGGAACTCTTACAAATAGTTTTTTCCAGTGTATTGTCTTGATTTTATTCATTGTTTTTGCTAGTCATTATTTTGTTCTATGGCCTCTGGATTTCAGGTCATGGTTATACCTTACAAAATCAATGAACATTTTCAGAAATTTTCTTCAAAAGTATTACCCTCCAGCTATTCTATTCCTTTCTTATAACATTTATCAGAAATATCTTCTACCTTCTCTCAATCAGTCCTACATATCTTGTAACCATTACAAAGAAAAAGTATCCATGTCTTTGTTTCTTTTTACTGCATTCTTGGTTGTCTTGTTGTGTGTTTTTTTTCTTTTAAGATTTTTATTGATGTGGACCATTTTAAACTCTTTATTGAATTTGTTACAATACTGCTTCCGTGTTTTTTGTTTTTGTTTTTTTAATGTTTTGTTTTTTTGGCCATGAGGCATATGGGATCTTAGCTCCCCAACCAGGGATCAAACCCACGTCCCCTGCATTGGAAGGCAAAGTCTTAACCACTAGTCTTACCAGGGAAGTCCTTTGAATGTGTTTTGGATCATAGTTTCTGTGTTTAATTGATTTTGCACTGATTAAGAGAATCCTTTTCAGACTGAATTGTGGACATGTCCCTTTAGTACAGTTTTGTATTTGCTTCTGTCAAGTGTTCTGGAGGTTTTCCTGGGATTGGTCTAATCCTTATATTCATTTTTCAGCTCAAGGATTCCAAGAACATTTAGGCTAGTATAAATTCAAACCCTGTACCAACTTGGGACTCAGGAAAGACTTCTCCCCAGAGCCCAGGCCAAGAGAGAGATGTTTCATTGTCTTATCCCTTGTCTTGTCTGGCCTTTTGAGGGGCCAAATTTATGCATTATTTTTGCTTCTGACTTCCTAAGTTAAAATTGAAATTCCTAGATTACTGAAACTGACAGTCCTTTTCTACTCCAGAAAAGTTACAGGTGAGGTTACATGAGCTTTAAGTGTTTTTTGTTTTGCTCTTTTTGTCTGACTCCTTGACAGTTCCTTTACTTTGTGCCCTCAACCATGAATTAAAATTTTTTTCAATTATATTTTATCCAGCCTCTGGTGTTTTTAGGTTGTCTAGCTCAGCATACTGCCTGAACATGAAACTTTTATTATTTTTGTAATAAAAGAAGTTCTTATCCTTTTAGCTAGAGATATTTGAAGCATAGAGTTGTCTGGAAATAAACTTAATAAAATAATCATCCGTTATCAAATTGCACAAGCCAAGCATTATTGGCATCTTTAAAATGATGAATGTGGTAATTGGGAATATTTAAAACACCAACTTGAACATCAGGTTTCTTTGCTTGATTTTCTTTCAGCCAGCAAATACTGCAAAATGTTAGTTGAAGAAGAAGGATTGCAGCTTTTGTGTGACATCCGGGAACACAGTGAGGCAGACCCCCAAGCACAGCAGATTGCAGCCTCCATTGTAGATGACTTCAAAATGCATTTTATGAATTACCAGAGACCCTCTCTTTGTTGAAGGCCCTTCTTAACCTCAGGGCCTCAGAGGTGCTGCATCTTCGGTATCAGGCCTTCTGCTGTATCAGCAATCAAGTGTTGGATTGAAACAAGTTGTCGTTGGAGTTTGTGAGCTGACCGCCTTGCCTTCTTGGCCTTTTGGGGGATGATTTTCTGTAAGTTATAAGAAGTTTGGATTTGTGTGGTAGCCATAATCTCAAATCAAGCTGGAATCATTCTTGGAATACCTTTTCAGTAGTTTTGAAAAATCAAGCCCTGGACTCTGTGGGAAGACCTGTAAGCTTTTGTTAGAACAGCTATGCCAGTTAATTTTCTCTAGCCCTGACCAATTTCTTAACTGAGTATTTGTCAGAGGAAAGAAAAAAACAAATACCTATGGGGGACCTCGGTATTTATGTTAAATTTCATGGTTGAAGGAATCTCCTAAGTTGTTATTCCTGGGTATATGAGGCCTTTGGAAAAGAAATGCATGAGAGTTCTAGGAAACATGTGTGTTTAAATGTATTGTTTGGAAGGCAGAACCTCTATTGGAGGGGATGGAAAAACTTTTTTTAATACATACCAAATTACCTTCCACTCGTTGGAATAGAGTAAAGAGAAATACATTTTTATGATTTTTGGATAGTCTACCTTTGACCTTTTTTCCTCCAGCTTTACACATTAGACTGAATGAGCGTAATAACATTGTGGGTAATTGGGTGTGCTGGTGGGGCATGGTCACAGGACTGACAAGTGTTTAGATGAAAGATTATATGGTGAGTATAAATCTCAATCCCTCAGATTTTTAAGGTCACAGAGTAGGACTGTGACCAAATTTGAGAGGAAAAGGAAGGACTGTGCCAAAGATTTAAAGAGGTGCTCTTTAAAAAAAAAAAAAAGAGGTGCTCTTACCTAACTTGGATGAGAAAAATAACGAGTTTTTCTAAGAACCAACCTCAACCCCAGTATAAGCTATGAGAGGCTTTTGTTTGTGTCCTCTGCAAACCTGCTTTATGGAATAAAGTCCTTCCTTACCTTATTATTGGCAACCAATGAAACATGTTAAGCCATTCATCTAAATTTTTCAAAGAAACAAATTTTTTTTTTAATTGGTAGCTTATTTTAGGACTAGATTTTTATACTGTAAGCTGGCCAGGTTCTTAACTGGAATGTGCCATATCATCTTTTGAAATCAAATGAGGTTTATTCTTATTCTAAATTGTTTTTTCAAACTATTGCTCACTGGTGTCCCACTGGATAAGGGGAATTTGTGACCTGCTTCCTTCAATAGCCCTGAAACTCCACAGATTTTCTCATTCACTCTTCTGCATGATTCTAAAAGTATGTCTTAGTTTCCTGACCTGGGTTCCATATGTCAGAACATGTTGTTACCAGATACTAGTTTGGGCTGATGTGAGGAAGATGAGTGGGAAATAGTGCCTGTTGAGGTCCATTTCAGCACTGGGCACCTCTGTACATTTTCTCTGATTTTCAACAGTCCTCTGGGATAGTTTTATTCTCCCCATTTAACAGATAAGAAGAAGGAAGTACAGCAAGATGGTTACTTTGCTGAGTAGACAAATACTGCTCCTGTGGTTGGTGCTGATTCCTAAGACTTGGGTTCTTGTCTTCCCTTCCCTTCCAGGAAATGAGTACAGCTTTGAGGCACATTTGTTTTTAACAGCAAGTCAACAATGTTACTTGTCTGTGTCCATGCCTCTGCTCATGGTTCAGTAACTCCTGAGCCGCCCAGGCACAGGCTTAGGAAGCTCAGATCAGTTAAAGATGACCACATGTCTCTTGCCCTGCCTTGGCATTGGAGGAGGGCTGCTGAGGCTCCTGTGCACATGTGTATATCAGCCCCGCTTTATTTCAAAGTGCCACCATCTTGCTTACTTTTTTGCTCATGCTGTTCCTCTCAGTTTTCCTCTTCTTAGCCTCCATTGCCTGTTCGATCCTTCAGGCTTCAACTGCAGTATTACCTGTCCATTTCTTAATCTCTCATGTTGTCCACCTGAGTTAATCATTCCCTTCTCAGGGCTCCTGAAAGTTATTAAATGCACCATCAGAGATTTGCCTGCCACCCTACAGTTTACAAAAGGTTTCACAGCAGTGATTTCACCTGGTTCTTAAAAGAACACTGTACATTAATCATAACTCGTTTATGGAACATCAGGTATTTTATTATTATTATTTTTTAATCCTCATAACAGGTTCGTTGTAGTTGAGGAGGCTGAGGTAAACAGTGAGTAACTGGCAGAGAGCTGAGTCTATTCAACCACAGCCAAGGTTTCCTTATTATCTCTGTTGTACTGTGGAAGAAACGGCCGTTGTGGGGTGGTTCTTAAAGCCTCTTGCCATCTCTGGTGAGCACCTAATAACCGAGACGCAGAAGTCAGGCTTGAGTGCCAGTGCTATAAAGGCCCAGAGGGGTCTGTTTTATCCTTAGTTTATCATTCTATTAGGGAGAGACAGGTATGCTTCAAAGCAAACCTGACTCCAGTGATGAGCTCGCCTGGCTGAGGAGTAATGAAGGGAGCAGTAGGTGGCATAGTCAGCACCCTAGTACCGGGCACCATGCCAGTCATTCCCTATCCATCATGTCCTTGTGAGGAGACTGGAACCCAGAGAGGTGAAGTGATGAGGGCAGAGGTGCTGCACTTCTTCCTTCTGGATCCTGTTCTGTAAGGTGTGCATCTCCCTTGCTTCAGGTTAAATGGAGGTCACTTGCCAACAAATCTGGGGAGGCGCTTCTCCCTGAAGGCAGCCATGCCTTCCAGCCGATCCCGGGTTGGGATGTTCTGAAACAACATACCGAGTATCAATTTGCAGAGACAGGTCCAGAAACCAGAAAAGACTTGCTCAAGGTTGTTCAGCCCATGGCGAGGCCAGAATCCAAGTCTTTCACTGTCTTTGGACTCTGGTGTTGGGTCATGTGGGCCTTGGTGGCTCCATGGTCTCCTCACACCAGACTGTATTTGTGCACAGTGTACGTGCATCTGAGAGCCCACAGTCTCATTCAGCAGCCTGAAATGAGGCTACTGGGCAGAAAACAAAGACTAGGCTTTGTGGTAAGAGCTCTGGCTTTGAATCCTGGTATACAGTTGGTTCACATCAGGTTCTACAAGTTCCCAAACCCCCGTTTAGGAGGATTTTTGTTACTTGTTAGCCTGGAGATTAATGTTTTTGACTCACTAAGGAGTAAAGGGCTAAATAGGTCAGCCACAGTGTATTATCCCACCATCGAGCATACATAACCTGTAGGCAATAATCAAGGCCTTGGCATTCTCCAGCCTGGGCTTTAGGCTGGTACAGCCTGGCCTGTACCAGTAGCCACTGGTAAAGAGAACTCAGAAGCTGTTATTCTTCTGTCAGGTTCCTCTGTGATTCTCTGGGCAGCAAAGTAGGGCAGGGTACAGCACCATTAGATGGCTGAGGAAACAGTCCCAGAGAGTGCTCTGTGGCTCCCCTGGGATCAGTGCAGGCTGACTGGGAGGAAACGAGTGCTGCAAAGATCTACTGTGTGGGTTGGGAGGAACCTATTCAATTGGTCATGTACTAATAGTACCCAAGGGCCCTACTCTGGCCCGGCCTCTGCTTACAAGCATGCAGGACTGGCAGCAGACACATACCTGGGCATAGCATATCCCTTCAATGGCCATCCCTGATGCAATGTCCACCTGCAAGAAAGAAGTGGTGCCTGGATCAGCCTTGCCCACCTCCATGTGCTCTGGGCACCAGCTCGCCCTGCTCTCTACACCACTTCCTACTGTCTCCTGGATTCTTCCAGCAAAGAATTACCAAGGCTTACTGTATGCCAACCCATATGAAGAGAGATGATGTGCTAAGGAATCCCCTACTGGAGAGGGAACACCATTCATTACAGAGGTGAAGCAGTGCTGGGATGAATGGGGGCTGTGAGAACAACAGGGAGGATTACAAACAGCCTGAGAGGTGATGCGCTTGCACAGCCGCTGCTCCCTCCTTCCCCACCTGGCTGCCTCACCATGCCTCCTGTCACCCCCATTAATGAACTTTGCTGGCTTTCAAATTGCCCTCAGAACTAAGGCCTGCACGACTTGGCCCCTGGCAACTTCCCAGTCTCCACTGTCCACTGCTTGCTATTACTCACTTAAAGGCACTATTGTAAGAGAAGTACTGTTCATAGCAGCAGTTATTTTCCCTACTACACAGCTGAGAAATCTGAGGCATAGAAAGGTGGAGTGATTTGTGTAAGGACACAATAGTGTGTGGAAAAACAGGTCTTCGAACCCGAATGGTCCAGCACCAGGGCCCATGCACCTAACCTCACTGTTGTGCTGACTCACTCATCCCTTCCTCCTGTTCAGTTGAGTTGCTTCTTTATACATCTCTGTGTTTTCTCTCACACTTTCCAGTTTTTCTGGAATTCTTATCCAGCCTAAACCCCAGTTCTAGAAAACATTCTCCAACCCAGCACTGTCTAGCCCTGTACCCAGGAGCCCCATGGATGGTGCACCTCTGCCCTCTCCAGGCTGTCTGCTTGGTACTCTTGACTTTTTATTACTGATTTGTATCAATCCCTCTCCCCACCTTGGGGGCAGTGACCATATTTGATTCATTCCGGTGTCCCAGTTCAGATCTAGGTTTAGTGTATAATGAATGAATAAGTTGATGTGTAGGATAGCTGCAGCCAAGTCAGCATGCCTGAGCCCCGTCTGTGAGGCCACAATACTGACCACCAACATAATCTGGAGAACATGGGACTGATAGCCATGCAGACCTCGGTTCTTGTGACTCATTTGCTCTGACCCTGGGTAAGTCATTTACCCTTTCTGGACTTCAGTTACCTTCTCTCTCCAAAGGAGAGAAATGAGGATAAAATATAATTTGTAGTATCACCTGGCCAAACTTCATTTTTTAGATGGGTAAAACTAAGGCACAAAGAGAGAGGTTCAGGCTCCAAGTCTATTAGAAGAGTCCAGTTCCTGAGTTCTTTCCAGCTGTGCTGTCCATCTGTGTGCCCTGAAAGCACTGCCTCCCAGCCACCCCACTGACCTTAGCAGACGCTAAGTTCCGACCCAGAACCCTCTCACCTCTATTCCTCGGTCAATGGCAACTTTGCTCAGCCGCACAGCGATGGGGGCCTAGGGAAAAGCAAGCGCTTGGTTGAGGAGGGGATCAGTTGGTGCTCACAGTTAGGCACACACGCTCCATGATGGCGGAAGAGGTCTGGGTAGAAATCCAGCTATTCTAGTGACAGTGTTTACTTTTGTTAGTGTTATACCTACTAATTAGCTGATGTTCCTTTTCAATAATGAAGGAAGCCTAACTGATGCCTAATCCTCCTAGTCCTGACCATCTGGAATTCTTGTCATTTAATACATCCCACCAGCATGTACAACATACTCCACTGTACACATGCTTTCCCACCCACAGACTTATCTAATGGTCACAGGCTGCTCCCCATCCCTTCAGGATAGGTTTAAGTGAGGCTCAGGGTGGTGAAACACCTGGCCATGTTTGTCCAGTGAGTCAGTGGTGAAGCTTAGATCTGATTCCCAGTCACCTTTTCCACTGCTGTTCCCTTCTCTACCCCTCTCATCTCAACAAATGCAAGCCTCCACTGAAAGCATGTTTTACCCCAGTAGGGTGAAAAAAGGTCAGTATTAGGAACTTGGACTTTGGAATCTGGAAGACCTGGATCAAAATCCTGAAGGGCATTTTGTAGGGCCAGTTGGAAGCAAGAGCACCAAAGTGACCATCTTTGCCTCTTTGGTCTTGCTTCTAGTTATTTTGTGCCACTGCAGTTCTGGCTCTCCATCCCCCACCGCACTTCCAGGCAAGGAGTGCGTTTGCCTCCTATTTTGTTCATATTGTATTATGAAGGTTTTGTAAGACTTTATCAGGAAAAGAACAATTTAAAAAGTCTGTTAGCATGGAAACCATAAATGAAAAAACTAGCTACATAAAGATAAAAGAACTTCAGACTGGGAAAAATACCACAGATTCAAGCAAAAATCAAGATCTGGGAGACTATATTTGTGATACTGTGACAGAAACATTTCCTTTACAAAAAGCTGGTGTGTGTGTGTGTGTGTGTATATATATATATATATATATATTTATATATATTTTAGCATTCACACAGTATGGAAAGCTAGTTCACAAAAAAGAAAAAAAAGACACAAGGTGTGCTCAGCTTTACTTTTAAAGAAACATAAATCAGAACAGTTAGGTGCTCCTTTTCACCTCACAGTTGGAAACTGTAAAAGGTTGGTAATGCCCATTATTGTTGAGAAGTATTTGCACACATAATTGAATGGAGAGTAAACTGGAACAATGCTTCAAGAGGACAGTTTGACAAGAACTGGCAAATTAGATAGATGCCCATGCTCTTTTCATGTTGTAACTCCGTGTAGGCATCTACCCTATAGATTCACTTCCAAGAGTACACTAAGATGTACAAAGTTAATCACTCCAGTTATTTTTCAGGAGCATAAAGATGTCAGTAATGTGATTGTTCCTCATTAGAGTACTGGTTAAATGATGGCACATCCATACCATGAATGAAAAAGTATGCAGTTTAAATGAATGAGGTTGATATGTATGTGCTGAAATGGGTAACACTCCCAATATATTAGGTGAAAAAAGGAAGCTGCGTAGTGCTGTGTATATTATTCCATTTGTGTAGAAGGTATTGGTATGATGTGTCTTCGGGGAGAAGGGAAAAGAGAATGGAAAACTTCACTTTTTGTCTTATACTTTTCCATACTTATTGAATTCTTTTCTGTGCATAGTTTGTTTTTAAGCGTCAGTTAGAACTGGACTAGCCTTTAAAGGTGTGTACCTTGTCCCCTAAATTATCCTAAAGGAATTTAGAATTAGATATGTGATAATATGTGCATATTTTACATGTACAATGAAAATTTCTGGAAGAGTATGCAAACTGTTAACAGTGGTCATCTGTGGGGAGAGGGACTGGGGAACTGAGGAATGTTTTTGTGACCCAAAACATTTTGTCTTTTTGCCAGTGACTGAGTGTTGTTTTAGGATGTGGGACTTTTCACTTTGAACCTGGACAGCCCCAGGATAACAGGATCACCCTACTTTTGATTTTTACTCTATGTCCTTCTTATTCTTCTATCCTATTTGATTTGTTTGTCATGAATATGTATTATTTACTGATTTCTCATTGGAGAAAATTAAAAACTATATAGCCATGTTGTCTCTGTGTTGAAAACACACATATTTATGTTTCTGAGTGTGTGTGTGTACAAAAATGTAGTTGACCCTTGAACAACCCAGAGCTTGGGCGAACCAACAATCCATGCAGTAAAAAATCTACACAGAACTTAACAGCTAACCCTCCTTGTAAAGAGTTCTGAATCCACAAATTCAGCCAACCTTGGATCATGTAGTAATGTAGTATGTATTTAGTGAAAAAAAAATCCATGTATAAGTGAACCTTAACAGTTCCAACTTGTGTTGTTCAATGGAACACTGTGTGAAGTAGGTCAGTTAGAAATGTGATGGATCATTTTGAAGAAAAAAAGAAATATGGATCATTTTGTTATTTGGAAATAAGTGAGTCACAGTTGCCACAGGATGTTCCATTCCTTTGATGTTCAAATGGAAAATGTATTCAAATCCATATTCAAAGGGTAAAGTATATTTACTGTTTAAAGGGAAAATCTGAGTGTTAATTTGTGGACCTTGTGTTTATTGATAGATAGGCTCTTTGGGGCTGTAATCTCTGGAGCAATTTGACTGGCCTGGTCTTGGTAATTTTTCCACTAGAGGGCAGCTGTCTACAACAGCATCTCTTGCACTCAACCCATAGGGAATCTTTTCATACTTGGCACTCAGTAACTCACTTGGAAGTTAAACAGGTTGCATCAGAATGTCCCAGCATTTGCATTAGTGATTCTAATACTGGTTTTTGGTAGGCTGTTGTTTTGGTATAGAAAGCTACTTTTAAATACTGAAATACTAGTAATTAGTAAAATACCATTATTTCAATATATTGAAAAGTCAGAAGCCTGAATCATCTTGAGACCAAGCTCAAAGACCTTGTTATTTATTTTATGCAAAATGACAAACCCTAGAGTCTACAATAGGCCCCTCAATCTGTGGAAGTATAATTAGCTACCACCCTGAGTCACTCAGAGTTTTGTTATCAGTTCAGACTTTCTGACCAAGTATAAGAGAAACACGACAGCATTAAAATGAACAGCATCAGACTCTCCATTTATGTGACGAAACTATAAACAGGAAATGGAGATAAAACCAATGCTTTTAAACCAAATTTACCATCAGTTTTTTATGGTCCTTACCCTCAAGTAACTAAGCAAGCAAGTAAGTAAAGATCTCAAAGTTATAAAAAGAGGCAGGATTATTTGAGGGAGATTTTTTTTTCCCCCTAAATAAGATAAGTCTTTTTTACTTTTCATGATTAATTTCAAATACTTTTCTGTGTTAATATTAAAATGATACAGTATGGTTAACAATATTATATTTGACTTTTGTAACATGTCTTTAATTTTTTGTATTTGAAATCCATTAAAGATTTAGTTTGTTCTTTAAAAATTTTGTACATGTTCTGCACTCTTTAAAATACTAGTTATTATATGTATTTCTGTATTATGCAGAATGAATGCTAAAATAGTGTCTGTCTTTGTGGTATTATTGCAGTCACTTTCTTTGACTTTGATGAGCAGTCACTTAACCTTGTTGGGTCTGTTATAGCACAGACACGACAGGGATAATCACCCCAATTGTTTGGATTGTTCTAACACTGGGACACTATTAAAATACCTAGGATTGTTTGTGTCTGAAGGATGAGGGTGCACCATATGGATTCAGTCCGTATTACAACTTAACAGAACCTGGCTCCATTTCAGCTGCTTGCCTGTTTTTATGGAAACTTGGGACCTCCCTCTGGCTCTGTTAGAGAAGTGAGAAGCCAGTGGAGCCTCTCGGATACTTTGGAGATTACTGTAGGCAGGGCCTAACCCACTCCCTGGGTATCTAAACTTTTGGGGAGACTATATGTTAATAGGCTATTTGATGATTTAAAAAAAAATGTATGGGTCTTAATATATGTCCTACATCATGTTTTTCAAGTGCTTTTCCACCACGTAGTATGCATGGAGAGATGGGCTGGTAGTTCTTTATCTGTTTTAAAGAAACGTGCGTTTTCAATTTTGGGACATATTAATGCTCTACTGTCCAATACAATAGCCAATAGCCACATGTGTCTATTAGCATTAAAATATGGGAACTATAATTGAGAAATTAAAACTTTAAGTAATGTGGCTAGTGGGACTTCCCAGGTAGCTCAGTGGTAAAAAACTGCTTGGCAAGCAGAGGAGCCTCAGGTTCAGTCCCTGGATTGGGATGATCCTCTGAAGAAGGATATGGTAGTCCGCTCTAGTATATTTGCCTGTAAAATACCATGGACAAGAGGAGTCTGGTGGGCTACAGTCTGTGGGGTCACACAGAGTAGGACATAGCAACAAAATGTGGCTAGTGACTGCCTCAGTGGATGGCACAGATAGAGATCATTTGCATCATCTCAGGAAGTTCTGTTTTACAGGCTGTTCTGAGGATTTTCAAGCTTAATTGATCCCAGCCTCTCAGAACTCAATTTTCACTTTAACTTAAAATCTGATTTAGTATTATTTACTAGATGGCTGAATGGAGGCAAAACCACCAAAGACAGTTAATTTTATAAATCTGGGGAAATGGATCTTGTGTTGCATGAGACGCCCTTGCCCCCTGGCCGCCCCTCCCGTGACCCCAGTGGCTCAGGCCCACCCGCGCCGAGCGGCAGTCGCACCTGGGGCAGGATCTCCTGGGCCAGGGCTCGGGCCCGGCAGTAGGCGGCATTGCCCTCCTCATTCTGGGCCACAGCGTGGTTCACCAGCCCCAGAGCCTGGGCCTGCGCCCCACTCAGTCGTCGGCCCGTGAAGATGAGCTCCTTCGCCAGGGCCACCCCCAGGCATCGAGGCAGCCTCTGAGTCCCTCCTGCCAGGATGGAGTAGGGGTGGTGAATCCTCATGGGACATGGGGGCCCAGAGGAGGCCCTGGCTGGGAGTCAGCCAAGACCTCTCAGAGGACGAGATTGGGTTAGGCTGGTGGGGAAGAGCCCAGAACATAGGGCAGAAGAGGAAAGTAGGGAATTATGCTGGATAGAGTGGAGTTGAACAGGTAGAGGATGGATGGTGTGTGTTATTACCTGCTCCTGGGAGGAGCCCTCGGGTGGTCTCGATCAGCCCCATGACAGCCGAGGAAGCTGCTTAGACAAAACAGAGTGAAGCCCCCACCCTGTCTTCTAGCACCAGTCCCTGAGGATAAGAGACACTCTGGGCTCTGCTCACCCCTCCAGCCAATCACTTTTCTCATGGTGCAGCCACAGCCAGGCTTCTCCAGTCACTGCCTTTGGAAGAGCTCTAGGCTGGAAGTCAGGAGGCCCAACACTCACCTTAACCTCCACAACTCACTGAGCAACTCTCTTAGCCATTCTGAGCCTCATGGACGGGGAAAAAATTGATAACCTCTCTTTTACCTGCTTTATAGAACTGTTTAGGATCAAGTGAGGTCATGGTGCTTAGAACAAGGACGGGTTCCTGGATGGTACCCAGTACCTATTTGTGAGTTAATGGATTCTCTGTCTCATGTTAACTCAGGTCTGGCCTAGAGTGTCAGTGACTCCTGCTTCCACCAGTTTTTCCTCCTAGCTTTTTGTCAGCCTGAAATTTTCCTGTATTCTGATCCACATCCTTCTTTCACAGTTGTACTTCCTGTGAGAAGCCCTCCTTGAGTGTCCCACCCCATAGGCTTCTCCTGAATTCCTCAACACAGTCCCTGTGAACCATGCAGTATGGGAGGGAGGGGTTTACATTCACCCTCCTATCCATCAAACCCTGCAAGTTAGCTCCCCTAAACACAGGCAGGTGAGAACCAGAGTTGGTGCTATGACCTGCCCTGGTATTTGATGGCTTCTCTTTGTTATGCATCATGTGGATATAAAGTCCCTCTATGCCTGGGGCTACATGTTAAAAAAAATCAAAAGTTCTTGCTTGGTGGCTTGAGAAAGTGTGGCACCATTATGGCCTTCAGATCTTCTCTGATCTGCTCTAAAAAGGGCACACCTAACCACCAAGTCAGCAAGGTTAAAGCAATCAGTTATCTTCATCCTCCCTGCCCTCCACGTTTCGAAGTTCAGTTTCTTTGATCTACTACTGCAAACCTTTGTGGATTCTGATAGAACTACTGTAGGGCACTGTTCCTGCCCAGTCATGCTTGTGATTAACTGGGTATGTAGCAGACTGCCCTCCTGGCTCACCTTTGTTCACAACATGATCGATAAAGCTGGCTTGGACAGAACTAGAAGACTGAAGAGATACCTTTGTCCCCAACCTTCGCTCTCTATGTTCTTTCTAGTTGTGTCAGCAGTTGCCCTGGGGTTGGCATGAGCAGTCCTGAGCTGAGGGCAGCTGACTCTGAGAAGGGACGAGCCCTGTAGCAGTCAGGGGCTGGGCGGTGAGGGGGGAGCCACTACCGCCTGAATTCCTTGGCCCCCACTTTGCCTTTAGTTCTGGGGTTTGTTGGCAAGCTGAGAGCAGTGGCTGACTGCAGAGTCCCCAGAATCAGCTTGTGTCGCTCACTCTTCCCTCCCACCCTCCCACACCTCTCGCTGTACCCGGTACCTGCCACTCGGAGGTCACAGGCCAGGGCAAGTTCCAGGCCTCCACCCAAGGCAAACCCGTCCACAGCGGCAATGGTGGGTGCAGGGAAGGCTGCTGTGGAGACAAAGGACGACGGCTCAGCCTGCGAGGCCCTGGTAGGACCAGGACAGTGTCTCAGGGTAGGAGACGGTCTAGCTGGTTGTGACAGAAGGCTTCATTGGCCCCAAGCTTGGGGACCTCTCCTGGTACCTCAGCCGGGTTATCTTAGCAGTCAGTTTTCCCACTGGGGAAAGTTGTGGGATCAGCTGGGGATCAGGAGTGGGGAGGTGGATGGGCAGGGTGATGCCTGGTCAGGCCCACCCTCCTGTGGGCCTCCCCGGGACCAGCCTTTTTGCTCTCCCTTCTCATTCTGTGTGCTGGGAGCAGAACTGAATCCGACACGGGGAATGCAGACAGGCAAACAGGTGATGACGACTCAGGGTGATCAGTGATCTGAGAAAGGAAGCTTGGATGATGGGCCAGGGGTGGCTTCCTGGAGGAGGAGGCACTGGTGGTCTTAAAGAATGCATAAACAGTTCAGATGGCCTAGGAGGGATATTCCAGAAAAAGGAACAAGCATTTGTCAAAGCCTGCAAGCATGCTTGCTTAAAGTTGACCCTGGCATGGCCAGGCTTGTACCCTGAGCACAGGGGCTGAGGGTCAGATCTAGCAGGGCACTAATGCTGGGGAGCCAGTGCCCTGTGGACCCTTGTGACACCCTCCTCCTCATAGAATTCCTTGTCCCTGCCCCCTCTCCCTGGGAGAATCATCTCTCCATAGAGCTCACAACAGAAACCATTCTCTCTTTAGAATATGGTAGATTGGGTGAGGCTAGGATCAGCAGGACCCCTGAAGGCCCTCCTCCCCCCGACTCCAGAACCCTCACCAATCTCAGTCATCAGGCCTCGGAGCCGCTGGACAAAGACCCCCACTTCTGTTTCACTCATCTGCTCCCGCTCCTTCAGGTCTGCACCTGCAGATGCAAGGGTGACAGCCCTTGGGAAATGACCTGGCACTGAATCCCAGGCTGTCAAAGGATCCAGCAATGGAAACCTGAAGAGAAGCAGCCAGGGAGGAAAGAGAAACACCAGGAAAACTCAATCAGGGAAGCCAGGGAGGGAGGAGGAGTTTGAAAAAGGATAGATGCAAAAACAACAAAAAGATAAATTGGATTTCATCACAATTAAAAACTAATGCATCAGAAGAGACTATCAAGAGAGCAAAGACAACCCATGAACGGAAGAAATAACTTGCAAATCATACATCTGGTAAGGAACTGATATCTAGGATATATAAAGATTTCCTACAACTTAAAAGAAATACAAAGGACTTCCCTGGTGGTCCAGTGGTTTAAGACTCCATGCTTCCACTGCAGGGGGCACAGTTTGATCCCTGGTTCGGGAACTAAGATCATGTAAGTTGTGCAGAGTAGCCAAAAACAAACAAACAAAGGACTTGAATAGGCATTTCTCCAAGGAAAATAAGCCAGTGGAGTTTCCCCACTAGTCCAGTGGCTAAGATTCGGCTTCTAATGCAGGTGGCCCAAGTTCGATCCCTAGTTGGGGAATTAGAGCTCTCATGCCAGAACTAAAAGGTGGCATGTCACAATGAAGACTGAAAATCCTGTGTCCCTCAACTAAGACCCAGTGTACCAAATAAATATTTAAAAAAAGAAGATAAGGCAGTAAGCACTGGAAGGTGTGTTCAACATCATTGGGGAAATGCAAGTAAAAACCACAATAGGATAGTGCTTTGTAGCCATTCAGACGATGATTATAAACAACAAACAAAAAAGTGTTGACATTGGTGTGTAGAACTCTGATGTACTGCTGGTAGGAATGTAAAATGATACAGCTGTTGTCAAAAATATTTTGGTGCTTCCTCCTAAAGTTCAACATGGTCCAGACACTTTACTCCTAAGTATATGCCCCAAAGAATTGAAAGCAAGGACTCAAGCAGATACGAGCACACCAATGTTCATAGCAGTATTAATCACAATAGCCAAAATGTGGGAACCACCCAAGTCCATCAACAGATGGATAAACAAAATGTGGAATATATGTGTGAAAGGGAATATAATTCATTTGTAAAAAGGATAGAAATTCTGCAGTATGCTACAACATGGATGAACATGAAGTACATGATACTAAGTGAAATAAGCAAGCCATGAAAGGACAAATGTATGATTCTACTTGTATTAAATACTTAGAGTAAGCAAATTTGTAAAGATAGACAGTAGAATGGAGGTTACTGGGTGTTAGGGAAATGGGGAGGAATTGCTTAATGAGTACATAGTTTACTGAGATGAGGGAATAGTTTCTGATATGGATAGTGGTGATTGTTGAATGTACTTAATGCCAGTGAATTTTACACTTCAGAGTGATTAAAAGGTAAATTTTGTGATTAAATGTAAATTTTGTATAATGTATATATCTGTGACAACTCAAAAAATACATTAAATAGTAATAAAATTTTATTAATTATTTTTTCCTATTTTACTGAGAAATAATTGGTATGCATCAGGTATAATTATTTTTTAAAAGAAGGGCTTGGTGGGGGAGGCTGAAAGGTCAAGTAGATGAGGAGTGAGTGCAGGGACAGTGGCGTGGGGGTGCACAGGGTCCTGGGTGAGAGAATGACGGTGGAGGGTCATCGGAGATCAGATGGTAGGAGCCTGAGTCACGAATAAGGGGTGAACATAGTCTCTGCAAGTCCTTGATTATGTGAGTCAGTTGGGAGAGCCCTTGGGAGTCTGATTAGTCCTAGCCCCTCAGTGACAAATGGGGAAACTGAGGCCCAGAGAGGGACAGGGACTAGCCCAAGATTCCAGGGCAAATCGGGGGCAGATTCAGACCTCCTGCATGCCCCCTACTTTCCTGTCCTTCGCTGGGGGGATGAGGAGCGGGGTTAACAGTCATGAAGTGACTGTGATGGAAGACGTCAGACCATGGGGGAGCCAAAGGAAGGGGCCGCAGTAGGAGGAGGGCCTCGATCAGGGTCGCGGGGTCAGGCAGACTGGTCTCATACTTCCCTTGCCACCTCCCTCCCCAAGCTGCTCACCGTGATCCTGGCAGTTGAGGTCTGGGGACTGAGCCACATGCCCTTGAAACCACCTAAGAATCACTCGCTTCCCACCCTCGCCCTCTGCAGCCTCTTTCCGTCTCCCCAGTGCCCCCTCCACAGCCACCCCAGAGTCAGTTCTTCGCTCAACTCTCCTTCACTTGCTTCTTGTTGTGGGCCAGGGATGCGGCATTTCTCATCTTTGAAAGGAAGTGCGTGGGGCTTGCCCTGTTGTGAGGATCAAATGGTGCAGAGACGTGGAAGAGTTTTTTGACAAGGGACTGAGATCTTGTAGGTGGGCGAAGGGGCAGTAAGTCAGTCCTGTCTTGGCCACAGACCTGGTGAGTGTCTTTGGAATCCACTTTCTCATTTCCTCAATGAAGGGTCAGAACAGAAAGAACAAGGATTTGGGGGTCAGAGAGGTCAAGTTCTAACTGAATTCTCACTAGCTGTGTTGCTCTAAGCAAGGAATTGCCCCTCCGCGTTCCCATCTTTCAGTGGGAGTGAGTCCTGTGCTGTGGTCGCTTCAGTCATGTCCGACTCTGTGACCCTGTGGACTGTAGCCCGCCAGGCTCCTCTGCCCATGGGGATTCTGCAGGCGAGAATACTGGAGTGGGTTGCTATTTCCTCCCACCGGGAATCTTCCCATCCCAGGGATCTAACCAGTGTCTCCTGTGTCCACAAGTGGGTTCTTTACCACTAGTTACCTGGGAAGCCTGAGTCCTGTGCTAGAACAACCTAAATATTCCCTAAATGCAGGCCTGTGGGAGCCCTGCTGAGCCCCGGGTTGGGGGCAAGGGAACCCACCTGCACAGAACACACCCTTCACTCCACTCCTGAAGATCAGGACACGCACTTGCTGGTCCTCCCGAAGCTGGGCCAGAGCGTCCAGCAGCTGCAGAGAAGACCCGATCAGATAACTCCCATCTCAGCTCCAGCCCACCCTGGTGCCCACCCTTACCTGACTGACGAAGACATTCCCCAGGGCATTGCGGGCGCTCGGTCTGTTCATCAGAATCTCAGCAATTCCTGCAGGGGACAGGGAAGCCTCGGGTGAGCCAGCTGCCCTGCTCACTCCTGGGCTGGGGCCTGGGATCTGGGCAGCCTCTACCCTTGATGAGCAGTGTGACCTGGGGCAAGGCACACACACTCAGGCCTCAGTTTTCCCATCCGTAAGATATGGCCAATAACCCTTGCCCTTTCTGCCTCATAGAAGTGGAAGGGCTTGAGAACCTCGGAGCACCATGGGGAGAGGGACAGGAATGACTGCCCCAGTGGTTCCTGCCTGCTTCTGCCATTGTGACACACACACACACACACACTCACACACACACACCCCTTCCTGAATTTCGTGCCTGCTTCTGCCATTGTCACACACACACACACCCCTCCTTGAATTTCATGCCTGCTTCTGCCATTGTCACACACACACACACACACACACACACACACACACACACACACATCCCTTCTTGAATTTCGTGATCTCTCTATGTTATTGTTTTCTCTACAGCCAGACTTCTCGAGTGAATGAGTTATGATAATACCACCACCCAGAAACTTCGTGTGCCCTGATTCATTCATTGCTCCCACATCCCCCCAAACGTAACAACTCTCCTGACTTTTTTTTCCTCCTGACTTTTTATGGTGATCACTTCCTTGCGTTTCTTTACAATTGTATCACACAGTTGGTCATCTCTAGACATTATAGTTTAGACTTGCTAATTAAAAAAGAAGACAACTCTTAGAAGCTTGTAAAAATACTTAGGTTCTGCCTCTAGCCCTATCTTTTGCTCAAAAGTTATTTATTAAAGAACCTGGGGTGGGACTTCCCTGGTGGTCCAGTGGCTAAGACTCCCTTAATGCAAGAAGCCTGGGTTCCATCTCTGGTCAGGGAACTAGACCCCACATGCTGCAACTAAGTTCCGAAATACTGCCACAAAGACTGGCACATCCAAAGAGAAAAAAAAGAACCTGGGGCATTTGACCTGTAAGGTTTCCTGCAGCATGGAATGTACTGATTGCACACTCACGGGGCACGTGAGCAGATGCCTCTGTCATCGGAATTTAGCAGCTAATCCAGAGGCTTGAGCACATTCACATTCTGTCCTCTTTGCAAGAGAATATCCTTTGCCCTACTCATGTGATATTCTTTCATGAGCACCAGTGAAACTTCTTGAAAGGGTTTTCCATATTCAGTTAATAATTTTCTCACCATCCATTCACTTAAGTCTTCTCTAGTCTAGCTCCCACTTCATCACTCCCCAGAAACTGTTCTCACCTAAGTGAGACCAGTGTAACCAGTGTAATCACATCACTAACTGAGGGACATATTTCCATCCTGCTCCTGGGCTCAGCTACAATTAACTCTCCTGCCCAAACACCTGCTCCTCCTTGAACATTTTCTGCCATGGCCTTTTTTTTTTTTAATGGACAGTTTTTTTCAGAACAGTTTTAGGTTCACAGCAAAATGGAGTAGAAAGTGCTTCCCTGATGGCTCAGAAGGTAAAGAATATGCCTGCAATGCAGGAGACCCGGGTTCAATCCCTGGGTTTGGAAGACCCCCTGAAGAAGGAAGTGGCAACCCACTCCAGTATTCTTGCCTGGAGAATTCCATGGACAGAGGAGCCTGGCAGGCTACAGTCCATGGGATTGAAAAGAGTCAGACACGACTGAGAAAGTGTGAAGATTCCCATAAATGCTCTAGCCACTGCACGTGCATGGCTCCCTACCAGAGTGGGACATTTATTACCAAAGATTAACCTCCATGCATGTGTCATTATCACCCAACTTCCATGTTTACTTTAGGGTTCACTCTCAGGGTTGCATATGCTATGGGTTTTGACAAACACATAACAACATGTACCTGCCTGTGGTCCCACATTTTCCTGGCCTTCCTACCTCTCAGATGATGCCTCTGCACTTCTTTTCTAGGTTTTCTTCTACCCAATTTAAACATTCTTAATTCACTTATTCAACATATATCTGTAATAAATAAGTCTTGGGGATATAATATACAGCATGGTGACTAGAGTTAACAATATTTGAAAGTTGCTAAGACTGTACATCTTATAAGTTCCCTCACACACCCAAAAGTGTGTGTGTGTGTGGTGATGGATCTTAATTACATTTACTGTGGCGATTATTTCATAATATATAGAAATACTGAACTGTTACATTGTATATGTGAAACAAATGAAACAAAGCAAAGGCTAACAAGAGTTTTGCCAAGAGAACGAACTGGTCATTACAAATACCCTCTTCCAAAAACACAAGAGAAGACTCTACAAGTGGACATCACCAGATGGTTAATACTGAAACTAGACTGATTAATATTCTTTGCAGACAGATGGAGCAGCTCTATACAGCTAGCAAAAACAAGACCAGGAGCTGACTGTGGCTCAGATCATGAACTTATTGAAAAATTCAGACGTGAATTGAAGGAAGTAGGGAAAACCACTAGACCATTAAGGTATGACATAAATCAAATCCCTTATCATTATACAGTGGAAGTGAAAATTAGATTCAAAGGATTAGATTTGATAGAGTGCCTGAAGAACTATGGATGGAGGATCGTTGACACTGTATCGGAGGCAGTGATAAAGGCCATCCCCAAGAAAAAGAAATGCAAAAAGGCAAAATGGTTGTCTGACAAGGCCTTACGAAAAGCTGAAAAAAGAAGAGAAGCTAAAGACAAAGAAGAAAAGGAAAGATAGACCCATTTGAATGCAGCGTTCCAAAGAATAGCAAGGAGAGAAAAGAAAGCCTTCCTCAGGGACCAATGCACAGAAATAGAGGAAAACAATAGAATGGGAAAGACTAGATATCTCTTCAAGAAAATTAGAGATACCAGGGGAAAATTTCATGCAAAGATGGGCACAATAAAGGACAGAAATGGTATGGACCTAACAGAAGCAGAAGATATTAAGAAGAGGTGGCAAGAATACACAGAAGACTCTACATAACCACGATGGTGTGATCACCCACCTAAAGCCAGACATCCTGGCATGTGAAGTCAAGTGGGCCTTAGGAAGCATCACTAGGAACAAAGCTAGTGGATGTGATGGAATTCCAGTTGAGCTATTTCAAATCCTCAAAGATGATGCTGTTAAAGTGCTGCTCTCAATATGTCAGCAAATTTGGAAAACTCAGCAGTGGCCACAGGACTGGAAAAGGTCAGTTTTCATTCCAATCCCAAAGAAAGGCAATGCCAAAGAATGTTCAAACTACTGCACAACTGTACTCATCTCACACACTAGCAGAGTAATGCTCAAAATTCTCCAAGCCAGGCTTCAGCATTACATGAGCTGTGAACTTCCAGATGTTCAAGCTGGTTTTACAAAAGGCAGAGGAACCAGAGATCAAATTGCCAACATCCATTGGATCACCAAAAAAGCAAGAGAGAGTTCCAGAAAAACATCTACTTCTGCTTTATTGACCACACCAAAGCCTTTTACTGCGTAGATCACAATAAACTGTGGAAAATTTTTAAAAGAGGTAGGAATTCCAGACCACCTTACCTGCCTCCTGAGAAATCTACATGCAGGTCAAGAAACAACAGTTAAAACTGGACATGGAACAACAGACTGGTTCCAAATCCAGAAAGGAGTATGTCAAGGCTGTATATTGTGCCCCTGCTTATTTAACTTATATGCAGAGTACATCATGAGAAACACTGTGCTGGATGAAGCACATGCTGGAATCAAGATTGCCGGGAGAAATATCAGTTACCTCGGATACACAGGTGACAGCATCCTTATGGCAGAAAGCAAACAAGAGCCTCTTGATGAAAGTGAAAGAGGAGAGTGAAGAAGTTGGCTTAAAACTCAACATTCAGAAAGCTAAGATCATGGCATCCGGCCCCATCACTTCTTGGCAAATAGATGGGGAAACAGTGGAAACAGTGACAGATGTTATTTTCTTGGGCTCCAAAATCACTGCAGATGGTGATTGCAGTCATGCAATTAAAAGACGCTTGCTCCTTGGAAGAAAAGTTATGACCAACTTAGACAGCATATTAAAAAGCAGAGACATTACTTTGCCAACAAAGATCCATCTAGTCAAAGCTATGTCTTTTCCAGTAGTCATGTATGGATGTGAGAGTTGGACCATAAAGAAAGCTGAACGCTGAAAAGTTCATCCTTTTGAACTGCAGTGTTGGAGAAGATTTTTGAGAGTCCCTTGGAGTGCAAGGAGATCCAACCAGTCCATCCTAAAGGAGATCAGTCCTGAATATTCATTGGAAGGAGTGATGCTGAAGCTGAAACTCTAATACTTTGGCCACTAATGCGAGGAACTGACTCATTGGAAAAGCCCCTGATGCTGGGAAAGATTGAAGGCGGGAGGAGAAGAGGAAGAGGGAGGATGAGATGGTTGGATGGCATCACCAACGAGATGGACATGAGTTTGAGCAAGCTCCAGGAGTTGGTGATGGACAGGGAAGCCTGGTGTGCTGTAGTGCATGGGGTCGCAAAGAATCAGACACGACTGAGCGACTGAACTGAACTGAACATCTGAAACTAGTATGTCAGTTGTATTTTGATTAAAAAACCCACTTCTTAACAAAAGAGAACCACACAAAAGAAGATATACAAATGACCACTAAGCACATGAAAAGATGTTTAATTTTATTAGCCTGAAATAAATGAGAATTTTAAAAAGCCTAGATATGACTGTATGACCAAATACAATGACTAAAACTAAGATCACAAAAAATAAAAGCCAACTGTTTGTTACTAAAGAAATAACAACCCTGCATATCTAGTGAACAACTTTGACGTATAATAAATTGTGGGTATTATAAGGATATGTAACAATCCCTGTCTTCAAGGGACTGTTGCATTAGTGCTTGTAGCCTAATATAAGTAAATGATAATATGAGGTCATAAGTAAAATAAATACATAAAATACTATAGGATTATAACTGGCAGCTCATAGATGGAAGCATTTGAGCAAGGTGGAAATAGGTAAAAATTTTCATTTTCAGAGTGAGGTATAGTGGGAAAAATACTACATGTAAGAGACTACTCCATTTGAAAAATTATATTTTATCGAATGTGTTAATTTCTATTGTACAGCAAAGTGATTCAGTTATATACATATATATTCCTTTTCCTATTCTTTTCCATTATGATTTATCACGAGATGTTGAATATAGTTCCCTGTGTTATAGAGTAGGACCTTGTTTATCGATTCTATATATAATAGTTTGCATCTGCTAACCCCAAACTCCTAATGCCTTCTTCCCCAACCTTTCCTTCCCCTTGGCTACCACAAGTCTGTTCTCTATGAGACTACTCAAGTAGCTGAAGTTCCTGAAAGGTCAGTCCAAGATCTCTTTATTCAGTCGTTTGTACAGTTATGTATTTAACACACACTGGCCTCTGTACTAAACATTGATGTCAGAGACTAGAGCAGACTCAGTCCCTGTCCTCTTAGATCCTACCGTCTAACAGAGGAGATCGACATTCAACAAGTAATTACTATTTGCGACAAGGACATGGGGGAAAAAAGACAGGAGGTTAGGGGTTTAGAGTGGGCAGAGGGGAGCCCTAGTGTAGAAGATCAGCAGTGACTTCCTGGGGGAAGAAGTGACCTTTCAGCTGAGAGCTGAGGAATGAATAGGAGTTGCCAGAGCAAAGTGTGCGTGTGTATTGGTGGGGAAAAGCCTATTTCAGACAGAGGGAGTGGCACAGAGGAGGGCCCTGAGTGTAGCAGAGCTGGGTCTTTAGTGTTTTTTGGCTGCACCTGAGAATTAAACCAACATAAAACAGATTAACAGGAGAAAAGCATATGAATTTGTTCAAGTTTTATGTAACACAGGACCCCTCAAAAGGAAATGAAGACCCCCCCAGAAATGGTAGGTCTACATGCTACGACAAACCTAGACGGTGTGTTGAAAAGAAGAAACATTACTCTGCTAACAAAAGTCTGTATAGTCAAGGCTATGGTCTTCCTAGTGGTCATGGATGGTTGTAAGAGTGTAAAAGACTGACCTTTTAGTGTCCTTACAGTGGATTGTAAAGAAGGTAGAGTGCCAAAGACTGTGCCAAATACCTTCGAACTGTGGTGCTGGAGAAGAGTCCTGAGAGTCCCTTGGACAGCAAGGAGATCAAACCAGTCAATCTTAAGGGAAATCAACCCTGAATACTCATTGGAAGGACTGATGCTGAAGCGGAAGCTCCAGTGTTTTGGTCACCTGATGTGAACAACTGACTCTTTGGAAAAGTCCCTGATGCTGGGAAAGATCGAGGGCAGAAGGAAAAGAGGGCGTCAAGGATGAGATGGCTGGATGGCATCATCCATGTAATGAATATGAACTTGGGCAAACTCTGGGAGATGGTGAGGGACAGGGAGGCCTGGTGTGCTGCAGTCCATGGGGTCGCGAGGAGATGGACACAACTGAGTTGACACAACAACAAACAACACGCTTTTACAGTAGGCTGAAGGCAGAGCAGCAACTGTGGCAAAGTTAACTATGTGGGAGGCTATAGGAAGATAAGGCCTGTTTCTATACAGTTGTCTGTTCACATTTGTCTGTTTCAACACACTTGTCTGTTTGTACAGGATTCTCTTGGCTTCAACTCCCTGTTGAAGAATGTTTTTTTTATCTCCAGTTTGAGGAAGGGCATTTTTCAAATGGGAGTTTTTATCTTCTGTTTTCAGTAAGAAAAAGGGAGAAGCATGCCCTTCTTGCATCTGCTGTTTATTTCAAGCGGCTTTAGCTCAAAAATATCCCTATGCCAATGTAGCATATTTCCTGGAGGGGGGAGGGGGGGCACCTTTTAGTGTCTTCCAGAACTGGAGGAGTTCAGAGGAAAGGGAGAGCCCCGTGAGGCGTGACAGGAGAGTCAGGAGGGCTGCGCTTGCTCGTCTGCCCCTTCTCCTTCTTCCTGCTTCTCATGTGCTTGCCTCCTGTACACGCAGGACTGCCCCGCACACCCAGCCTGTTCTCCTCTGAGCTCCAAGCCTGAATATATCCTGCTGCTCACTTGACAGATATCTAGACCAACATGTCAAAAAATGATCAGTCTTTCTTCTGCTCCTTCGGTGAGTGAATGACATATCAACTTGGAGGTCTTGTTGCCTCTGTTTTTCTGACACTTGAAGTTTACTCCATGTCCGAGGCAGACAATCCAACCTCGTGGATCTCAGACCTTTCAGCTCACACCCCGCTCTCCTGCAGCCATAAGCAGGTGGGCTCTCTCTTCTATTACATGAATATGCCCCAACCGGCCCACTGTCCTCAGCTCTGCCTCCCCTTCTCCTTCCACATTCATTCCCTCATTTGGGTCAAAGTCATCTTTCTAACCCAGATCTGACCATATTCTTCTTGCTTCCCTTTTCATCAGCATTCAGTCTAAATCCTTATTACCACCCAAAAGACTCCCTGCAATCTGGCCTTTGTACATCCCTCTGGCCTCATGTGCCAAATCAGGGCCAGGTGTGGGGAACAGAGACCGACTCTAGGCAGAGGCTCAAATACTCTTATGCCTTCTCGGTTGTTTCCCCTCCTGTAAAATGTCAGGATGGATTAGAGGAGTGTGTTCACCAATCCTTTGGTCTTCAAAGGCCTCTTGTTCTTTTCTCTCAGTGTACCTAGCTTTGTGGAACAAGCAGAATTCATTAAGATGTTGTTCTCAGTGTGAGCTGATCTGAGACACCCAGAAGGGCCAGTGAAAGTTCTGGTGCTCTCAAGGGAAAGGATTTACAGCCACAGTTAGAGAACTGTGGTCTGGGACAGAGAACTGTAACATGCAGTCTAGAAGGCTTCGTTAGCCTCCCTGGAAACCTTCATAGAACTCTTTGAGCCCCGCAGGCCTGGAGGTCCCACCGAGGAACTCAGATGTCCCAAAGGTCCTCCTCTCCAGAAAAGAAAATGTTGCAACCTGGGGAAGGGAAACTGGTGGATACAGAGGAACTACATCAGAAGGGTTGAGGAGAACAGTCTAGGTCCAAGGCCACTGTGGCAGATAGACTTTAGAGTGGCCCCAGTGTTGATATCCTGAATAATCCCCTTCCCTTGATTGTGGGCAGAACCTGTGAATTGCTTCTAACCAAGAGAACACAGGTAAGGTCATAAAAGATCACTTCTAAGATTAGGTCCAATTATATGACAAAGATAATGAGATGTCACTTTTGTGATTAGTTTATAATGTATACAAGACCCTGTATTGGACTTCCCTGGTGGTCCACTGGTAAAAGAATCTGCCTGCCAATGCAGAGGAAGTGGGTTCATTTCCTGACCCAGGAAGATTCCACACGCCGCAGGGCAATTAAACTAATTCACCACAACTATGGCCTGGACCCTTAAACCTGCGAGCCACAACTGTTGAATTCTGTGTGCACTAGAGCCCAAGCTCTACAACAAGAAGCCAATGCAATGAGAAGCCTGCACATGGCAACTAGAGAGTAGCCCCTGCTCACTGCAACTAGAGAAAGCCTTCATGCAGGAAGAACCAGCGCAGCCAAAAATAAATAAAATTTACAAAGACTGTATTACTAGCACACACTAGAGAAACTAGTGGGCCCATGGATACGGTCCTGTGGCAGGGTCCTGTGGGCAGCCTCTAGGAGCTCAGAGTGGCCCCTGGCCAACAGGAAGAAAACAGGACTTCAGTACTACAACAACAGGATATGAATTCTGTCAATAGCCTGAGGAACCTGGAGGCAGATCCATCCCCAGTTGAACCTATGATGAGAGACCATAGCTTCTGCCAACTCCGGGATTGCAGCCTGCTAAAACCCTGAAGCAGAGAACCCAGCAAAATTATGCCTGGACTTCTGACCTATGGAAAATATGAGATAATAAATGTATGCTATTTTAAGCAACAGAGTCTGTGGTAATTTGTTATGTGGCAATAGAAAACAAATATAGTCATGACATCCTGGGATTGAAGGGACTTTCCTCTCTTCTTCACTTTCCTGTTCTGTCTTTCCTTTTTCTCTGGCTAACTCTCTCCCATATTTCATCTCTAGCTCCCTCTTGCAGAATGCAAATATGGTGCTCGGCTGAAATCACAACTCAGTCACATACCAGCTCCATGGCCTTGGACAAGTTACTTTATCCTTCTGACCTTCACTTTCCTGATCTATAAATAGAAATACTAAAAAGGTTGTAATTAAGATTAAAAGAGATAATGTCCATAAGTGCATAACCAGAGTTTATGGGCACTTAGAGCAGGGAAAATGCACAGAAGCTGGTGAAAGTCTGGGACCCAATATGAGGTGTGAGCTCTAAGCTGGGAGACCTAAGGAGCCAGACAGGGCGTCTTTGGCTTTCATTCATTCACCTGACAATGTTCAACTTGTACTACCACATGCCAGGCCCTGCAGAAATAAGAGAGCTCAGCCGTGGTCCCTGACTTCTTAGTTGACACCCTATTCTGGGAACATTGCCCTTGCTGGACCCCAGTAATAATGATGGGTTTGCATTGCACCCTCTCTACTCTTATCAGACTCCCGTGACGGTTTGATTTGCTTAGCAGAAGACCTAGAATCACATCTATCTGGATGGTCTGGATCACACAGTGATGTGGGTGGGAGTCGATAGAAACCACTGGAAGGTCATGTGTGTATGTGTGCTCAGTTGCTCAGTAGTGTCTGACTCTTTGTAACCCTATGGACTGTAGCCTGCAAGGCTCCTCTGTCCATGGGATTCTCAAGGCAAGAATACTGGAGTGGCGTTGCCATTCCCTTCTCCAGGGGATCTTCCTGACCCAGGGATCAAACCCAAGTCTCCCGTGTCTCCTGCACTGGCAGATTCTTTTACTACTGAGTTGTGTGGGAAGCCTTAATAATCCCTTAGTATATAGAGGGGAAAACTGAGGCTTAGAAAAGAAGAGAATGTGCCAAAGTTACTAGGTGGACCCAGCTAGCAATCCTCACCCTCAGAGTTAACAAGTGATGAGGAAGACTAGTCCAGACAGAAGGAATGCCAAAGGACAAGGGTGGGGGAAGAGGGTGTAATTCCTAAGTGGTTTACAAAGGTAGAGAGGGAGGAGAGGACCCAAGTCAGGGGCATAGTTAGAAGAAAACACTTAACTGGGATGGCTTAAAATGAACAAACCCATGATAGGAGAGATAAAGTGACATGGTCAGGTTGTGGTGGAGAACCTTCACTATTCAGCTAAGGAGCTGGAGTAAAGCCATAAGAGTGAGGAATGGTTAACGAGCTAATCTCATTTTCAAAGACAACAGGCACAATGTGACAATGCTCTGGTGCTATCACGCCAAGTGGAAGACAGAACTGGTGACTTCTAAGGAGGATGGTGGGATGGTCTCCTGTGTGTGGGTCTCCTCCTCATGCCTCCTCCACTGCCTCTTCTCGGTTTCCTTATCTCCTTCCTTCTAGGACATTCTGTATGCCCTCTGGCAAGGGCAGAAGCTTAATCTCCTGACACTTAATGTTCAGTGGCTCAGTCATTTCTGACTTTGTGACCCCACTGACTGCAGCACTCCAGGCTTCCCTGTCTTTCATCATCTAGAGTTTGCTCAAACTCATGTCCATTGAGTTGATCATGCCATCCAACCATCTTATCCTCTGTCTCCCCTTCTCCTCCATCTTTCCCAGCATCAGGATGTTTTCCAGTGAGTCTTCTTTGCATCAGGTGGCTGAAGTATTGGAGCTTCAGGTTCAGCATCAGTCCTTCCAATGGATATTCCAGGTTGATTTCCTTTAGGGTTGACTGGTTTGATCTCCTTGCTGTCCAAGGGACTCTCAAGAGTCTTCTCCAGCACCACAGTTTGAAAGCATCAATTCTTCCGCACTCAGACTTCTTCGAGGGCTTCCCTGGTGGTTCAGGGCCTTCCGTGGTGGTTCAGATGGTAAAGAATCTGCCTGCAATGAGGGAGACCTGGGTTCGCTCCATGGGTTGGGAAGATCCCCTGGAGTAAGGCATGGCAACCTACTCCGGTATTCTTGCCTGGAGAATCCCCATGGACAGAGGAGCTTGGTGGGCTACAGTCTATGGGGTTGAAAAGAGTCAGACACGACTGAGTGACTAAGCACACAGCACAGCACAGCTGCTGGTTCAGACAGTAAAGAATCTGCCTGGAATGAAGGAGACTTGGGATTGATCCTCGGGTCAGGAAGGGGCTGGCGAAGCAAATGGCAACCCACTCTGGTTATCTTACCTGAAGAACTCCATGGACAGAGGAGCCTGGTGGGCTACAGACTTTGGAGTCACAAAGAGTGAGACACGACAGACTGACTAACACATTGCAGCCTTCTTTATGGTCCAATTCTCATATCCCTACATGACTACTGGAAAAACTATAGTTGATTATGTGGACCTTTCTCAGCAAAGTGATGTCTCTGCTTTTTAATATGCTGTCTAGGTTGGTCATAGCTTTTCTTCCAAGGAGCAAGCATCTTTTAATTGCAGGGTTGCAGTCACCATCTTCAGTGATTTTGGAGCCCAAGAAAATAACATCTGTCACTATTTCCATTGTTTCCCCATCTATTTCCCATGAAGTGATGGGACCAGAGGCCATGAACTCAGTTTTTTGAATGTTGAGTTTTAAGCCAGCTTTTTCACCCTCCTCTTTCACGTTCATCAAGAAGCACTTTAGTTCCTCTTCACTTTCTGCCATAAGAGTGGTATCATATGCATATCCGAGGTTATTGATATTTCTCCCAGCAATCTTGATTCCAGCTTGTGCTTCATCCAGCCCGGCATTTCACATCTGTACTCTGCATATAAGTTAAATAAACAAGGTGACAATATACAGCCTTGATATACTCCTTTCCCAATTTGGAACTAGTCCAGCTCCATGTCCAGTTCTAACTGTTGCTTCTTGACCTGCATATAGATTTCTCAGGAGGCAGGTCAGATGGTGTGGTATTCCCACCTCTTTAAGAATTCTCCAGTTTGTTGTGATCCACACAGTTAAAGGCTTTGACTTAGTCAATGAAGCAGAAGTAGATGTTTTTCTGGAACTCCCTTGCTTTTTTGATGATCCAATGGATATTGGCAATTTGATCGCTGGTTCCTCTCCCTTTTCTAAATCCAGCTAGAATACCTGGAAGTTCTCGGTTCATATACTGTTGAAGTCTTGCTTGGAGAATTTTGAGCATTACTTTGCTACCATGTGAGATGAGTGCAATTGTGTGGTAGTTTGAACATTCTTTGGCATTGCCTTTCTTTGGGATTGGAATGAAAGCAGTCCTTTTCCAGTCCTGTGGCCACTGCTGAGTTTTCTAAATTTGCTGGCATCTTCAGTGCAGCACTTTAACAATATCATCCTTTAAGATTTGAAATAGCTCAGCTGGAATTCCATCATCTCCACTAGCTTTGTTCGTAGTAATGCTTCTTAAGGCCCACTTGACTTCATTTTCCAGGATATCTGGCCCTAGGTGAGTGACCACACCATCGAGATTATCTGGGTCATTAAGACCTTGTACAGTTCTTCTGTGTATTCTTGCCACTTCTCCCCATGTCGTCTGCTTCTGCTTGGTCTTTACCATTTCTGTCCTTTATTGTGCCTATCTTTGCATGAAATGTTCCCTTGGTATCTCTAATTTTCTTGAAGAGATCTTTAGTTTTTCCTATTCTATTGTTTTCCTCTATTTCTTTGCATTGTTAACTTAATTTTTAAATTTTATTTATTTATTTCTTTTCATTTATTTTTATTAGTTGGAGGCTAATAACTTAACAATATTGAGGTGGTTTTTGCCATACATTGACATGAATCAGCCATGGATTTACATGTGTTCCCTATCCTGATCCCCCCTCCCACCTCCCTCCCCATCCCATCCCTCTGGGTTTTCCCAGTGCACCAGCCCTGAGCACTTGTCTCATGCATCCAACCTGGGCTGGCAATCTGTTTCACACTTGATAGTATACTTGTTTCAATGCTATTCTCTCAGAACATCCCACCCTCGCCTTTTCCCACAGAGTCCAAAAGTCTGTTCTATACATCTGTGTCTCTTTTTCTGTCTTGCATATAGGGTTATCATTACCATCTTTTTAAATTCCATATATATGTGTTAGTATACTGTATTGGTCTTTATCTTTCTGGCTTACTTCACTCTGTATAATGGGCTGCAGTTTCATCCATCTCATTAGAACTGATTCAAATGTATTCTTTTTAATGGCATTGTTAACTTAAGAAGGCTTTCTTATCTCTCCTTGCTATTCTCTGGAACTCTGCATCCAGATGGATACATCTTTCCTTTTCTCTTTTGCTTTTTGCTTCTCTTCTTTTCTCAGCTACTTGTAAGGCCTCCTCAGACAACCATTTTACCTTTTTCTATTTCTTTTTCTTGGGGATGGTTTTGATCACCACCTCCTGTACTGTGTTACAAACCTCCATCCATAGTTCCCCAGGCACTCTGCCTATCAGATCTAATCTCTTGAATCTATTTCTCACTTCCACTGTATAATCATAAGGGATTTGATTTAGGTTATACCTGAATGGCCTAGTGGTTTTCCCTACTTTCTTCAATTTAATTCTGAATTTTGCAATAAGGAGTTCATGATCTGATTCAAGGTCAGCTCCTGTCTTTTCTTCTTTTTTTTCTGACTGTATAGAGAGTCTTCATCTTTGGTTGCAAACAGTATAATCAGTCTGATTTCTGTAGTGGCCATCTGGTGATGTCCACGTGGAGAGTCAGCTCTTGTGTTGTTGAAATAGGGTGTTTGCTATGACCAGTGCATTCTCTTGGCAAAACTCTGTTAGCCTTTGGGCTGCTTCATTTTGTACTCTAAGGTCAAACCTGCCTGTTACTCCAGGTATCTCTTGATTTCCTACTTCAGTCCCCTATGAGGAAAAGGACATCTTTTTTTGGTGTTAGTTCTAGAAGGTCATGTAGGTCTTCATAGAACTGTTCAACTTCTTTGGCATTAGTGGTTGGGTCACAGACTTGGATTACTGTGATACTTGTTATTTCTGGATAAAAAGTTCTCCTATCTACAAATGAGCCATGATAATTTTTCAACTAATGTACAAGTCTGTGTTCTTAGTCCCTGAATTACTAGAAGAATAGTGATGTCCATTAATAGTTGAGAACACAGGTTTTAAAATCAGACCTGGTTCATGTAGCTTAAACTCTCTTTCCTCGGTTTATTGATCTGTAAAGTTGGGAGAATAATTATAGCTATTTTAAGGCAAACACTGTAGCCCGTTTGGCAGTCAACAAAGAGTGAGAGCAACTGGGGTATTCTCTAATGCTAGCCATCCCACCTGGCCAGAGAATTCTCACCAAGTGAGGTAGTTGGACGCCAGAAGCCCCTTCATGTCCGTCAAAAGTGGGGGATGTAGGTAGGGAACAGTATACAGTATCACGGAGCAAGGAACAGTTCTTCAACAGCTCTTCAACTTAGTATCAAGCAAGAGAAAAGAAGAAATATGAGATGCCTAGAACAATACAATCTGTGTAAACTAAAACTTGTACACAATGCTATTTTAAATGCGGAGAAGTTTAGAGGGGTTGGACCTGGCGAGAAAGTAAAGACAAGAGGATCTTGCCCAGCTGGTGACATACGGCAGACAGGGGAATGCCACTGAATGCAAAGTCCAATCACTGCCCTTTGCCCGCCTTCACAAATAACACTACTCCCAAACAGAAATAAAACAAAATATAACACGACCAAGAAAACGCAACACAAGGCTCAATCAAGGTGTTCTTGCCAGTGACTGCTGTGAACTTTCCTTTGAGTCAGCAGGACTCCAAACTCCAGCAGCAGCTGCAGGGCAATTGCACAGCGGGGCGCCAAGCCCTCCTCAAGGCCTCTCTTCTCTCCCCTCCCCTCCTTTCTCCCGCCCCCCTCCCCTCTCCTCAGCTCCTCCTTTCCAGGAGGCGGACGCCCTAAGCCAAATTGGAATTGGCTCGGCTGCCCCAGCCCACTGGAACCTTGCCAGGATGCTCAGCCTGCGAGGAAAATCAGGCATTTTAAAGCTCTAGTCGGGGGTGGGCTTGCTGGCACTTAGTTCTACCCTTGAACGAGTCCCTTCTCTTTCCTCACAGCCCCCAGGCCACTAAATCTGGGGCTGAAGGGACCAATATTGACGCAGAATCCCTTCACAATTACGGTGGGGGAGGCAGGTAAGGTGGTCACCTACCAAAGGATTTAGGCCCAGGGAACCTCTACTGGGATGCAGGAACTTTGGGGTCCAATCCTCAAACACACTGAGCAACCTGCCTCCCTCTTACTGGTTTTGGGGTAGGAGATAGACGGGCCCCTGGGCCAGACAGCTGGTGTTTTGTCAGTGGAGTAGAACTGAAGCTTCTCACCCAGACCCGCCAAGGACAAAGCTAGTGTCAGTAAATGAGCTCTGCTGGAATAAAGAGGTAAGATGATCACCCCTGAGGTCAAGAAAAATGTCCTTGTCTACACATGTGCAGGAAGGCTTTCTAGGGATCAAAAAGGGCGGGGTTGCCACCCTATAGTAAGCATGGACACACCCTCATAGGTTTTTGCAGTGGGATCCATCTTAGCAAAGATGCCCAAAAAAGTTGCCCAGGCATATTGGGGAGGTCCTAGGGCCAGTCAGGTGTGAAGAAACAAGATAATTTGCCATATATAAACACCCAGAGGCTGTCTTTATGAGTGATTTAACTCACCTCTTTACTGGCCTCCTCCTCCTTAGAGAGGCCCAGATACCCTTTCTCTCTGGGTGTGTATTTCTGCCTGGCTTTTCTGACTTAAATATAACTGCTTCCCTGTGTACTCTCCCATATGTTGTGCTGTGTCTGTAATAATAAACTTTGTACCTGTTTTTACAGTCTTTGCCTCCTTGAAACATTCTTGTTTTCAAATGCCTGCTTTCCTTCTAGCCTCTCCCAGCTGGTGGTCTAGCAGCTAGGATTCCTGGTTTTCATCCAGGCTACCCAGGTTCAATTTCTGGGTAGGGAACTAAGTTCTCTCTCAGGACCACTCACTGCTTTCTCTCTCTGAGATCAGCGTCAGTCTCCCTCCCTGTAGTGGGAGCACTGGCCATGGGTCCGTACAGGGCAACAGCACCAGGCCTGCCTCTCAGCCAGCAGGAGCTCACCCCAGCCGCCTTCCGGGCTCTCGGCACTTACCCCGGTCTGGACCCGCCAGAGCGCACACCTGGATCTCCCGGCCTGCAGCCCCGGGGTTGGAGGAGCAGCCGCGGGTCTCAAGCGGCCTCCAGGGGCGCGGAAAGCGCAGGGTGCTGGTCAGGGCGCGCAGCATTGGGGCCTAATCTGGGAACGGGCCACCCTGCACCACCGCCTCCCGCTGAAAGCTCGCCGCTCTGCTCCAGGCCTTGACAAACTGCTCCTCCTATGGGCTGAGAGCCCTGCGCGGCTCCCTGAGCCCGTAGGAAACCGGAAGACACGGGTAAGGAGAAAGCCCGGCTCTGCTGGTGTGCTTTTGAACGAGGCTGCCAATCTAAGTGCCAAAATTTTAATCTGTAAAGCGCGGGTAATAAAAGTGATAAGTGCCAAAGATACAGAAAGCCGTGTGAGAGTAGTGAGAACAGATTTTAATCAGTAATACACTGTTGCAAGAGAAATGTCCAGCATGAACTCTTAACATAGTTTCTAACAGCTCAAGGACACATCCCTAGGATGACTCTAGCCCCTTTTAAAGTGCCTGCCTGAGAAAACTCAAGACTGCCAAAAGAAATTAGTTTGTTCCAGCCAAGACCTGAAGGTAAGACTCCTATCTCCCAGTCTCTGAGGGAGCCTAAGCTCGCATAAGGGACAGCAAACCTAGAATAGTTCCATGTGAACTAATCCCGCTCTGCGTATTTTGAAAGTTTTCACTTCCCTGACTGTACACAGTCCTGGCTCACCCACCTCCCTATTCCTTCATTCTCCTTGTAAAATCTGTTCTCACTACTTTCCGGGAGGCTGAAGCCTAGTAGAGAAGAGGGTTCAGAGGATCCTGGCTAGAGTCTGGTGATAGAATCTTTTCTTTTTTTAATTGGAGGCTAATTACTTTACAATATTGTGGTGGGTTTTGCCATACACTGACATGAATCAGCCATAGGTGTACATGTGTTCCCCATCCTGAACCTCCCTCCCGCCTCCCTCCCCATCCCCTCCCTCTGGGTCATCCTAGTGCACCAGCCCTGAGCACCCTGTATCATGCATCCAACCTGGACTGGTGATCTGTTTCACATATGATAATATATATGTTTCAATGCTATTCTCTCAAATCATCCCACCCTCGCCTTCTCCCACAGAGTCTCTAAAAGTCTGTTCTTTACATCTGTGTCTCTTTCACTGTCTCGCATATAGGCTCATAGTTACCATCTTTCTAAATTCCATATATATGTGTTAATATACTGTATTGGTGTTTTTCTTTCTGACTTACTTCACTCTGTATAATAGGCTCCAGTTTCATCCATCTCATTAGAACTGATTCAAATGCACTGTTTTAATAGCTGAGTAATAGTCCATTGTGTATATGTACCACAGCTTTCTTATCCATTTGTCTGCCAATGGACATCTAGGTTGCTTCCATGTCCTGGCTATTGTAAACAGTGCTGCGATGAACGTTGGGGTACATGTCTCTCTTTCAATTCTGGTTTCCTTGGTGTGTACACCCAGCAGTGGGATTGCTGGGTCGTATGGCAGTTCTATTTCCAGTTTTTTAAGGAATCTCCACACTGTTCTCCATAGTGGCTGTACTAGTTTGCATTCCCACCAACAGTGTAAGAGGGTCCCTTTTTCTCTGCACTCTCTCTAGTATTTATTGTTTGTAGACTTTTTGATAGCAGCCATTCTGACCAGCGTGAGATGGTACCTCATTGTGGTTTTGATTTGCACTTATCTGATAATGAGTGATGTTGAGCATCTTTTCATGTGTTTGTTAGCAGTTAAACTGTATTATTCATTGATTTGTTATGTCTTTATAGGTTGCATAACCATAACCACTCCCTCATTCTAGAATATTTTCATCATTTTAATGGGAAACACTATCCAGCTGGCAGACATTTTCCATTTCCCCCTTCATTTGACTCTGGCATCCACTCCTCTATTTTCTGTCTTTAGAGAATTACCTAGGCTGCGACATATTCATTCACATGAACAGAATAATACAATATGCAGCCTTTTATGCCTGGCTTCTTTTAATTAACATGATCTTTTCAGAGTTATGGCATGTTATAGCATGTATCAGAACTCCATTCATTTGATGGCTGAATAATATTGCATTGCATGTTTTATTTATTCGATCACCAGTTGATGAACATTTGAGTCATTTCAACACTTTTTCTTGTTTTAATTTATTCCTCATTAAACTTTCTTTATTTTTAACTAAATAATTATAAATATTACAATTTAATGGTTTGGGGGCCCATTTTTTGATTGGGTCACTTATTTTTCTGTAATTGAGCTATGGGAGTTGCTTGTATATTTTTGAGATTAATTCTTTCTCAGTTGCTTCATTTGCTATTATTTTCTCCCATTCTGAGGGCTGTCTTTTCACCTTGCTTATAGTTTCCTTCGTTGTGCAAAAGCTTTTTTTGATTAGGTCCCAGTTGTTTATTTTGTTTTTATTTCCATTACTCTGGGAGGTGGGTCATAGAGGATCCTGCTATGATTTACGTCAGAGAGTGTTTTGCCTATGTTTTCCTCTAGGAGTTTTATAGTTTCTGGTCTTACGTTTAGATCTTTAATCAATTTTGAGTTTATTTTTGTGTATGGTGTTAGAAAGTGTTCTAGTTTCATCCTTTTACAAGTGGTTGACCAGTTTCCCCAGCACCACTTGTTAAAGAGATTGTCTTCTCTCTATTGTATATTCTTGCCTCCTTTGTCAAAGATAAGGTGTCGAAAGGTGCGTAGATTTATCTCTGGGCTTTCTATTTTGTTCCATTGATCTATGTTTCTGTCTTTGTGCCAGTACCATACTGTCTTGATGACTGTAATTTTGTAGTATAGCCTGAAGTCAGGCAGGTTGATTCCTCCAGTTCCATTCTTCTTTCTCAAGATTGCTTTGGCTATTCGAGGTTTTTTGTATTTACATATAAATTGTGAAATTATTTGTTGTAGTTCTCTGAAAAATACCGTTGGCAGCCTGATAGGGATTGCATAGAATCTATAGATTGCTTTGGGCAGTGTACTCATTTTCACTATATTGATTCTTCCAATCCATGAACATGGTATATTTCTCTATTTATTTGTGTCCTCTTTGATTTCTTTCATCAGTGTTTTATAGTTTTATATATATAGGTCTTTTGTTTCTTTAGGTAGATTTATTCCTAAGTGTTTTATTCTTTTCATTGCAATGGTGAATGGAATTGTTTCCTTAATTTCTCTTTCTGTTTTCTCATTGTTAGTGTATAGGAATGCAAGGGATTTCTGTGTGTTAATTCTATATCCTGCAACTTTACTATATTCATTGATTAGCTCTAGTAATTTTCTGGTGGTGTCTTTAGGGTTTTCTATGTAGAGGATCATGTCATCTGCAAACAGTGAGAGTTTTACTACTTATTTTCCAGTCTGGATTCCTTTTATTTCTTTTTCTTCTCTGATTGCTGTGGCTAAAATTCCCAAAACTATGTTGAATGGTAGTAGGGAGTGGGCACCTTTGTCTTGTTCCTGACTTTAGGGGGAATGCTTTCAATTTTTTACCATTGAGGATAATGTTTGCTGTGGGTTTGTCATATATGGCTTTTATTATGTTGAGGTATGTTCCTTCTATGCCTTTCTGGCAGGTTTTTATCATAAATGGATGTTGAATTTTGTCAAAGGCTTTCTCTGCATCTATTGAGATGATCATATGGTTTTTATCTTTCAATTTGTTAACATGGTATATCACATTGATTGATTTGCAAATATTGAAGAATCCTTGCATCTCTGGGATAAAGCCCACTTGGTCATGATGTATGATCTTTTTAATATGTTTTTGGATTCTGTTTGCTAGAATTTTGTTAAGGATTTTTGCATCTATGTTCATCAGTGATATTGGCCTGTAGTTTTCTTTTTTTTTGTGGCATCTTTGTCTGGTTTTGGCATTAGGGTAATGGTGGCCTCATTGAATGAGTGGACGTTTACCTTCCTCTGCAATTTTCTGGAAGAGTTTGAGTAGGATAGGTATTAGCTCTTCTCTAAATTTTTGGTAGAATTCAGCTGTGAAGTCGTCTGGTCCTAGGCTTTTGTTTGTTGGAAGATTTCTGATTACAGTTTCAATTTCTGTGCTTGTGATGGGTCTGTTAAGATTTTCTATTTCTTCCTGGCTCAGTTTTGGAAAGTTATACTTTTCTAAGAATTTGTCCATTTTATTGACATATAGTTGCTGATGGTAGTCTCTTATGACCCTGTGTTGTCTGTTGTGATTTCTCCATTTTCATTTCTAATTTTGTTGATTTGATTCTTCTCCCTTTTTACCTTGATGAGTCTGGCTAATGGTTTGTCTATTTTATATTCTCAAAGAACCAGCTTTTAGCTTTGCTGAATCTGGCTATGGTCACCTTTGTTTCTTTTGCATTTATTTCTGCCTTAATTTTTATGATTTCTTTCCTTCTACTAACCCTGGGATGCTTCATTTCTTCTTTCTCTAGTTGCTTTAGGTGCAGAGTTAGGTTATTTATTTGATTTTTCTCCTATTTCTTGAGGTGGGCTTGTATTGCTATGAACCTTCTCCTTAGCCCTGCTTTTACTGAATCCCATAAGTTTTGGGTTGTTGTTGTGTTTTCATTTTCATTCATTTCTCTGCATATTTTGATTTCTTTTTTGATTTCTTCTGTGATTTGTTGGTTTTTCAGAAGTGTGTTGTTTAGCTTCCATATGTTTGTATTTTTAACAGCTTTTTCCCCCTGTAGTTGACATCTAATCTTACCACATTGTGATCAGAAAAGATGCTTGAGATGATTTCAATTTTTTTGAATTTATCAAGGCTAGATTTATGGCCCAGGATGTGATCTATCCTGGAGAAGGTTCCGTGTGCACTTGAGAAAAAGGTGAATTTCATTGTTTTAGGGTGAAATGTCCTATAGATATCAATTAGGTCTAACTGGTCCATTGTGTCATTTAAAGTTTGTGTTTCCTTGCTAATTTTCTGTTTAGTTGATCTATCCATAGGTGTGAGTGGGGTATTAAAGTTTCCCACTATTATTGTGTTACTTTTAATTTCCCCTTTCATACTTGCTAGCATTTGCCTTACATATTGTGGTACTCCTATGTTGGGTGCATATATATTTATAATTGCTATATCTTCTTCTTGGATTGATCCTTTGATCATTATGTAATGTCCTTCTTTGTCTCTTTTCATGGCCTTTATTTCAAAGTCTATTTTATCTGATATGAGTATTGCTATTCCTGATTTCTTTTGGTCTCCATTTGCATGAAATATCTTTTTCCAGCCCTTCACTTTTAGTCTGTGTGTCCCTAGGTTTGATGTGGGTCTCTTGTAGTCAGCATATGTAGAGGTCTTGTTTTTGTATCCATTCAGCCAGTCTTTGTCTTTTGGTTGGGGCATTCAACCCATTTACATTTAAGGTAATTATTGATAAGTGTGATCCTGTTGCCATTTACTTTGTTGTTTTGGGTTCGAGTTTATAAACCTTTTCTGTGTTTCCTGTCTAGAGAAGACCCTTTAGCATTTGTTGAAGAGCTGGTTTGGTGGTGCTGAATTCTCTGAGCTTTTGCTTATCTGTAAAGCTTTTGATTTCTCCATATTTGAATGAGATCCTTGCTGGGTACAGTAATATGGGTTGTAGGTTTTTCTCTTTCATCACTTTAAGTATGTCCTGCCATTCCCTTCTGGCTTGAAGAGTTTCTATTGCAAGATCAGCTGTTATCCTTATGGGGATACCCTTGTGAGTTATCTGTTGTTTTTCCCTTGCTGCTTTTAATATTTGTTCTTTGTGTTTGATCTTTGTTAATTTGATTAATATGTAAATTGGGGTGTTTCGCCTTGGGTTTATCCTGTTTGGGACTCTCTGGGTTTCTTGGACTTGGGTGGCTATTTCCTTCCCCATTTTAGGGAAGTTTTCAACTGTTATCTCCTCAAGTATTTTCTCATGGCCTTTCTTTTTGTCTTCTTCTGGGACTCCTATGATTCGAATGTTGGGGCATTTAACATTGTCCCAGAGGTCTCTGAGGTTGTCCTCATTCCTTTCAATTCTTTTTTCTTTTTTTCCCTCTCTGCTTCATTTATTTCCACCATTCTATCTTCCACCTCATTTAGCCTATCTTCTGCCTCAGTTATTCTACTGTTGGTTCCCTCCAGAGTGCTTTTGATCTCAGTTATTGCATTATTCATTATTGATTGACTCTTTTTTATTTCTTCTAGGTCCTTGTTAAACTTTTCTTGCTTCTTCTCAATCCTTGTCTCCAGGCTATTTATCTGTAACTCCATTTTGTTTTCAAGATTTTGGATCATTTTTAGTATCATTATTCTGAATTCTTTATCAGATAGACTCCTTATCTCCTCCTCTTTTGTTTGGTTTGGTGGGCTTTTATCATGTTCCTTTACCTGCTGAATATTTCTCTGCCTTTTCATCATGTTTAGGTTGCTGTGTTTGGGGTGGCCTTACTGTATGCTGGAAGTTTTTGGTTCCTCTTTATTGTGGAGGTTCATTCCTGTGGGTGGGGTTGGACAAGTGGCTTGTCAAGCTTTCCTGGTTAGGGAAGCTTGCATCGGTGTTCTGGTGGGTGGAGCTGGATCTCTTCTCTCTGGAGTGCAATGAAGTGTCCAGTAGTGAGTTTTGAGGTGTCTCTGGGTTTGGCGTGACTTTTGGCCACCTGTATTTTTGTGCTCAGGGTTATGTTCCTGCATTGTTGGAGAATTAGCTTGGTATGTCTTGCTCTGAAACTTGTTGGCTATTGGATGGAGCTTGGTTTCAGTGTAGGTATGGAGGCTTTTGGATGTGCTCTTGTTAATTAATTTTCCCTAGAGTCAGGAGTTTTCTGGTGTTCTCAAGTTTTGGATTTAAGCCTCCTGCCTCTGGCTTTCAGCCTTATTCTTACAGTAGCCTCAAGACCTCTCCATCCATACAACACTGATGATAAAACAACTAGGTTAATGGTGAAAAGATTCTCCATAGTGAGGGACACCCAGAGAGGTTCACAGAGTTACATGGAGAAGAGAAGAGGGAGGAGGGAGATAGAGGTGACCAGGCAGAGAATAGGGGGAATCAAAAGAGGAGAGAGCAATCTAGCCAGTAATGAATTCCCTATTTGGTCTCCACAGTGTGGAACAGTCAGAGAGGTCCACAGAGTTCCATAGAGGAGAGAAGAGGGAGGAAGGCGATAGAGGTGACCAGGAGGAGAGGAGGGTGAGTCAAAAGGAGAGAGACCAGTCTAGCCAGTGATCAGTTCCATAAGTGTTCTCCACAGCCTGGAACACCCAAGGAGATTCACAGGGTTAAGTAGAGAAGAGAAGGGGAGGGAGGAGATAGAGGTGACCTGGGGGAGAAAGAGGAGAGTCAAAAGTGGAGAGAGCAATCAAGCCAGTAGTCACACTCCTAAGTAAAAATGGGTACTGAAGATTTGACTCTTAAAGGTACAAAACTGATAATACCAAAAAGCAAAGATTAAAAATCTAGAGTAGAGGTTAGACTCTCAAAAATACAATATTAAAAAAACAAAACAAAATCGCAAAAGTTATAAAAAAATATATATGAAATTTGCTTTAAAAATAGGGTCTTTTTTTTTTTTTGGCAAGGTAATAGTAGGTTTTAAAAGTGAAAATTAAAGGGGTAATAAAGAACTTAAAAATAAAAAATTAAAAAATGATATTGGTAAAATATATCTAGGAATTTCTCTGGTGCTGTTGAGGGCAGTGTGGGGTCAGTTCAGTTTCAGATAGATCCTTGTTCCAGTTTACACTTCTTCTCAAGGTCTATAGGTCCCTTCCAATGTAGTCAATGCTAACTACAGTGTTTTAATCCATTGCACCTGTCACTTCCAAAGCGGTTCCCTATTTGTTTATTTTGGCGTCCTCTGTTTGCAAGTCTCTTCAGTATCTAACTTCTGCCCTGACACAAGGGGGCAAAGGTGGTCATTTATTTAGGCTCACTTGTTCAATTGTGCTGCGGGGAGGGAGGAACACCACAAACAAATATCACTGGCATGTGTGGGGAGGGCTCGCGGTGTCTGGGCCACACTGGGTTTGCCCCCTGCTCACGGTGTGTGTGCTTCCCCAGTGTACACTGCTCAGGCTCCAGGTTGCTCTGCAGGGGAACTGTCTAAAGCGGGCCCTGGGTTGCGTGCACTTCCCAGGTCTAAGCCGCTCAGGTTCAGGTTCTCAGGTTCTCCACAAAGGCACAGACTCAGTTGGGCCTGCGTTTTGTGCCCTTCCCAGGTCTGAGCAGCTCAGGCGACCAGGTGCTTCGCAAGTGCACTCTCCCCAGGGGGGGCGGTGCGTCTCATCACCTCTCTGGTCCAGGCCACTAGGTTTCCTGGGTATGCAGTGGGAGCACTGTCTCAGGTGTGCCGTTTGTCTCCTCTGGGGAGCTGATCTGTGGCTGCAACCCTCCTGGCGGATGTCAGCTGTCCAGGATCCCAGGAAGACTTAGTTAAGCAATTGGGAGTCTGCTTGCAGTTTGGCAGAGGACGCCATCTCTGGGGCTGAGTTTGCCCCTTGCCTTCTGGCTCTGGCTGTCGCCCGCCTGCCTCCCTGACTCTGGTGGGGGATGGGCCGGTCCGCTGCTGGCTAGCTTTCCTCTTGTATTCGCTCAGTCCTTTGTTCTGTGAGCAGGCCCGGCAGTGCCTTAGGTTAGAGCTTTTCAGGGGAAAGTTCTCTCTCTCTCTTTCCTCTTTTTTTTTCCTATCTCTCTGGCTATTCCACTGTTTGGGTTGCTATCTCATTGTAGCTCCCTCAGATTGCCCTCAGGGCATTCAGGCCTGGTCCTAACCCTAAGCAATGCAGCCGGCGCCTCCCTGTTCAGCCCCTACTTGCTGGTGGCTGATGCCAGCGTCTGGGCTACTTCTCTGCTGGGAGTTGCAGTTAGGCGCATAATCTGTGGGTTTTATTTATTTATTCCTCCCAGTTATGTTGCCCTCTGAGATTCCAAAACTCCCCACAGACCTGCTGGTGAAAGGGTTTCCTGGTGTTTGGAAACTTCTCCTCTTTTATGACTTCCTCCCCAGGATGAGTCTCCATCCTTAACTCTTTTGTCTCTCTTTTTATCTGTTATATTTTGTCCTACCTCCTTTCGAAGACAATGGGCTGCCTTTCTGGGTGCCTGGTGTCCTCCACCAGCGTTCACAAGTTGTTTTGTGGTATTTCCTCAGCATTCAAATGACCTTTCGATGAATTTATGGGGGAGAAAGTGGTCTCCCCGTCCTATTCCTCCACCATCTTAGCGCTGATATCTGGTGATAGAATCTTTGTCACTACCTCATGGTAGTTCATCTCTGTGACCCTCAAGATTAATTGAGGTTTATGTCACTTGTGGTCATTTGTGAGCTGCTCTTGTTTCCAGTGAATTGATTCAGGTTATGGATCACCAGGCCATCTCTCCCTGTCCCTTTTCTCCGCATTACTGGACACAACTCCAATTCTGCCACTCCTTAAAGAATCACAGACATGAGGTTGCATAGAAAGATTTTTACAGGAGGTTGGGAAACAATTATTGGACTTCACCTGTCTTACTTAAGGAGGTTAATGCTAGCTGTTATGGACTGAATTGTGTTCCTCCAAATGTAGTGTTGAAGTCCTATCTCTCAGTACCTCTCAATGTATTTGTAGATAGGGTCTTTATTTATATATATATTTCTTTTATTTTTATTAGTTGGAGGCTAATTACTTTACAATATTGTAGTGGTTTTTGCCATACATTGACATGAATCAGCCATGGATTTACATGTGTTCCCCATCCTGAACCCCCCTCCCACCTCCCTCCCTAGATAGGGTCTTTAAAGAGGTAATTAAGTTAAAATGAGGTCATTAGAAAGTGAAAGAAAGAAAAGAAAAGAAAGTGAAGTCTCTCAGTCGAGTCTGACTCTTTGTGATCCCATGGAATGTAGCCTGCCAGGATCCTCTGTCCATGGCATTTTCCAGGCAAGAATACTGGAGTGGGTTGCCCTTTCCTTCTCCAGGGGATCTTCCCAACCCAGGGATTGAACCCAGGTCTCCCACATTGTAGGCAGACGCTTTACCATCTGAGCCACCAGGGAAGTCTGAGGTGATTAGGGTTGGCCCTAAACCAACATGACTGATGTCCTTAGAAGAAGAAAAAAAATTTAAACATGGATGGGTATAGGGGAAGACAAAACAGAAGATGGCCATTTAGAAGCCAAGGAGAAACCAAGGCCTCAGACAGAATGAACCCTGCCATTACCTTGATCCTAGACTTCTAGCCCCCAGAACTATGCAGAAATACATTGCTGCTGTTTAAATTATCCAGTTTGTGACTTTGTTATGGCAACCCTAGCAAACTAATACACTAAGTAAAGAAACTTCTTTTCCTAAGAGGAAATCTGGTGCCTGGTTTTTAAAACAAAAAGGTGCTCTGCCTCCTCTCCTCATTATGATTATTTCTGGGATTCCAAGGAAGCTTAGCAAAGGAGCAATGGAGGTAGGATTAGAGTGGTGGTAATAATATGGCCATAGGTAATAACATTTTTTTCTCCTTTTAAATCCTGCTGGTTTTAAACAAAACTCCCTCAATAATCTCTTCTGAATTATAATATGAATTTAAAATTATTGTTTTAGTTACTTTTATTTAATTTACTGGTTTTAGTTTCTTGGCTCTATGTTGCTGTGCGTGGGCATTCTCTAGTTGTGGTGCAAGGGCTTCTCATTGTAATGGCTTCTCTTGTTGCAGAGCATGGGCCCTAGGGTGTGTGGTTCAGTAGTTGTGGTGCATGTGCTTAGTTGCCCCAAGGTATGTGGAATCTTCCCAGACCAGGGATTGAACCCATGTTCCCTATTGGCAGATGGATTCTTAACCACTGGACCACCAGGGAAATCCTGTTTTAGTTATTGAGGGATATATGTACAGCACTCTGACAATGATGATAGGAATGTCTTTAATGGAGACCAATTGACTGTTTATGTTTAGAGGTATATGTTACCTCTATTTTTTTTACTATGAAATTCCAATTTTAAGGATTTAGCCTACAGATATACCCACACAGGTGTGAAATATCATATGTACAAAGTCATTCACTGCAGAAGTGCTTATAATAGCAAAAGACTGGAAAACATGTTAATATCCAACAGGGATTGCTTAAATAAATTATGGTTTATCTATAAATTGAATACTATGCAGTTATGAAAAAACACAGGAAGTTCTGATATGAGCTTCAGAATCTATTGTATGAAAAAAATCAACATGTGAAATAGTGTGTGAAAACGAAAATTTGTGTTATAGAGAGGAACAGCATTATTTAGGTGTGCATATATACATTTGGTGTGGCTTTCCAAGTGGTGCAGTGGTAAAGAATCTGCCTGCTTATGCAGGAGACACAATAGAAGTCGGTTTGATCCCTAGATTGGGAAGATCCCCCGGAACAGGAAATGGCAAACTTCTTCACTATTCTTGCATGGAAAATTCCATGGACAGAGGAGCCTGGTGGGCTATAGTCCATGGGGTCGCAGAGTAGGACACGACTGAGTGACTGAGCACACAGGATGTTTCCACTCCTGTCATAAGGTAGCTACATAAAATATTTCTAGGCTAGGGAAGAGGAACTGGGGAGCTGGCAATAGGGGTAGGAAAGAGAAATTTTGCAGTTTGACTTTTTAAATTTTTGAATCTTGATTCATGTTTTAAGTATTATCTACTAAAAAACAAATAGTTTAAATGAACATAAAACAGGATGACAAAAATTAAAATAAGACATACTATAGTAACAAAAAAAAGTAATACACACATTCAAACAGTACAGAGGGCTATAAAATCAAAACAAAAAACTTCTCTCTCCTATATTATATGCATTTAAAAGAACATTTGTTGTATTTTATGCAGCATTTCTAGGTATTTTGTGGTAGGAGAATTTTTCGATTATCTAGTCTTCCACATCAGAAAGGGAAGTGTCCCTTTACAATCTTTTCAGCATTAACTGCGATGTTTATTATTCCACCTCTCTGGGCTCCTATTTTGAAACCAATATCCAATGGACAGGGAGCATTTGTTGCATGATAATTAACCTGGACCCTGTGACTTTTTGCTCCATTAGGTTGTCTTATTCACCAATCACAATTCTGTCTTTATGAGCCAATCAGAGTTTCAATAAACAACTCTCCACTTAGTGACCTCTTCAGTGCCTGCCTTATGCTAGTCAACAAAAGAATCTGAAATGCAGTACTTGGATGCAATCTCAAAAACGATATAATGATCTCTGTTCATTTCCAAGGCAAACCATTCAATATCACAGTAATCCAAGTCTATGCCTTGACCGGTAATGCTGAAGAAGCTGAAGTTGAATGGTTCTATGAAGACCTACAAGACCTGCTAGAACTAACACCCAAAAAAGATATCCTTTTCATTATAGGGTACTGGAATGCAAAAGTAAGAAGTCAAGAAACACCTGGAGTAACAGGCAAATTTGGCCTTGGAGTACAGAATGAAGCAGGGCAAAAGCTAATAGTTTTGCCAAGAGCACGCACTGGTCATAGGAAACACCTTATTCCAACAACACAAGAGAAGACTCTACACATGGACATTACCAGATGGCCAACACCGAAACCAGATTGATTATATTCTTTGTAGCCAAAGATGGAGAAGCTCTATACAGTCAGCAAAAACAAGACTGGGAGCTGACTGTGGCTCAGGTCATGAACACCTTACTGCCAAATTTAGACTTAAATTGAAGAAAGTAGGGAAAAACACTAGACCATTCAGGTATGACCTAAATCAAATCCCTTGCGATTATACTGTAGAAGTGAGAAATAAATTTAAGGGACTAGATCTGATAGACAGAATGCCTGATGAACTATGGACAGAGGTTCGTGACATTGTACAGGAGACAGGGATCAAGACCATCCCCAAGAAATAGAAATACAAAAAGCAGAATGTCTGTCTGGGGAGGCCTTACAAATAGCTGAGAAAAGAAAAGAAACAAAAGGCAAAGGAGAAAAGGAAAGATATTCCCATTTGAATGCAGAGTTCCAAAGAATAGCAAGGAGAGATAAGAAAGCCTTTCTCAGTGATCAATGCAAAGAAATAGAGGAAAACAACAGAATGAGAAAGACAAGAGATCTCTTCAAGAAAATTAGAGATACCAAGGGCACATTTCAAGCAAAGATGGGCATAATAAAGGACAGAAATGTCATGGACCTAATAGAAGCAGAAGGTATTAAGAAGAGTTGGCAAGACTACACAGAAGAACTATACGAAAAAGATCTTCATGACCCAGATAACCACGATGGTGTGATCACTCACCTAGAGCCAGACATCCTGGCATGTGAAGTCAGTGAAGTGAAGTCACTCAGTCGTATCCGACTCTCTGTGACTCCATGAACTGTAACCCACCAGGCTTCTTCATCCATGGGGTTTTCCAGGCAAGAATAGTGGAGTGGGTTGCCATTTCCTTCTCCAGGGGGTCTTCCCCACCCAGGAATCAAACCCAGGTCTCCAGCATTGAAGGCAGACGCTTTACCCTCTGAGCCACCAGGGAAGTCCCATGTGAAGTCAAGTGGGCCTTAAAAGCATCACTATAAACAAAGCTAGTGGAGGTGATGGAATTTCAGTTGAGCTATTTCAAATCCTGAAAGATGATGCTGTGAAAGTGCAGCACTCAATATGCCAGCAAATTTGGAAAACTCAGCAGTGGCCACAGGACTAGAAAAGGTCAGTTTTCATTCCAATCCCAAAGAAAGGCAATGCCGAAGAATGTTCAAACTACTGCTCTCCTCTCACGCGCTAGTAAAGTAATGCTCAAAATTCTCCAAACCAGACTTCAGCAATACGTGAACTGTGAACTTCCAGATGTTCAAACTGGTTTTAGAAAAGGCAGAGGAACCAGAGATCAAATTGCCAACATTCGCTGGATCATTGAAAAAGCAAGAGAGTTCCAGAAAAGCATCTATTTCTGCTTTGTTAACTATGCCAAAGCCTTTGACTGTGGATCACAACAAACTGGAAAATTCTGAAAGAGAAGGGAATACCAGACCACCTGATTTGCCTCGTGAGAAATCTGTACACAGGTCAGGAAGCAACAGTTAGAACTGGACCTGAACAACAGACTGGTTCCAAATAGGAAAAGGAGTACGTCAAGGCTGTGTATTGTCCCCCTGCTTATTTAACTTATATGCAGAATACATCATGAAAAACACTGGGCTGGATGAAGCACAAGCTGGAATTAAGATTGCCAGGAGAAATATCAATAACCTCAGATTCAGATGACACCACCGTTATGGCAGAAGGTGAAGAAGAACTAAAGAGCCGCTAGATGAAGTGAAAGAGGAGCGTGAAAAAGTTGGCTTAAAGCTCAACATTCAGAAAACTAAGATCATGGCATCCAGTCCCATTACTTCATGGCAGATAGATGGGGAAATAGTGGCTGACTTTATTTTTTGGGGCTCCAAAATCACTGCAGAAGGTAACTGCAGCCCTGAAATTAAAAGACACTTAATTCTTGGAAGGAAAGTTACGACCAACCTAGACAGCATATTAAAAAGCAGAGACATTACTTTGCCAGCAAAGGTCCATCTAGTCAACGCTATGGTTTTTGCAGTAGTTATGTATGGATGTGAGAGTTGGACTATAAAGAAAACTGAGCACCAAAGAATTGATGCTTTTGAACTTGTGGTGTTGGAGAAAACTCTTGAGAGTCCCTTGGACTGCCAAGAGATCCAACCAGTCCATCCTAAAGGAGATCAGTCCTGGGTGTTCATTGGAAGGACTGATGTTGAAGCTGAAACTCCAATACTTTGGCCACCTGATGTGAAGAGCTGACTCATTTGAAAAGACCCTGATGCTGGGAAAGATAGAGGGCAGGAGGAGAAGGGGACGACAGAGGATGAAATGGTTGGATGGCATCACCGACTCAATGGATGTGAGTATGGGTAAGCTCTGGGAGTTGGTGATGGACAGGGAGGCCTGGCGTGCTGTGGTCCATGGGGTCGCAAAGAGTCGAACACGACTGAGCAACTGAACTGAACTGAAACTGAGGGATAGGGAGGAAAAGGGGAGAGTCTTTGCCCCTTGTCTAATCAGGTGAAGATTTTACTAAGCTGACCCATTCTTAACCCAGGAATTTTTTACCTAGCCCAGTGGAGGCTCCTTGGAATCACCTGGGAGAAACTCTAAACATTGATGCCTAGGCTTTACTCCCAGATGCTCTGATTCAGTAGAGTGGGCTCTGAATATGGATGTTCTGAACCTTTGGTGATTTTTACCGGGGGGTGGCGCAGTATGTATGAATATGCAATTTCTATAGGGCCTTTTGAAATCATAAAACTAGCCTATGAACTGAGAGTCCACTTGGTTCAGTTTCCCTTCAGGGCTAAGTGTGTCTGTCTTTTCCAACCCCCTTGAGGCCAGTCAGCCTCAATTTGAACATGTCCCTACCCACCCACCCCTACCCCCAGACAGGATACTCAGTCCCCACAGGGATAGCTTGGTCAGTCTCAGAAACACCTCAGCTTGCCCCAAGTCCTCTGTCTTTTCACCTCCTGCCTAGTAACTCCTCAAGAGCCAAGTGAATTTTCTGCTAAATGGACACCTGGCCTTAAATTTTACCAGTCCTAAGAACAATTGGAGTAGGTGACCTTCCAACATTTGATGCTTTATCCTAAGGAAATCTATGAGGGGCTCTTATCATACACCCTTAGGACTAGAAGGGGCCTCAGAAATTTTACAAACACACACACACACAGAGTCAGTTCTCAGATTTTGGTGTTAGTTATGTTCTAAAAGTTGCTGTGAACATAAATTAGTGAATACTGAACAATTGCTCCTAAGGAAAATACAGGGTTAGGCACCTGCAAGTCTCTACCCACAACATATTTTATCAGTTGATCAATAAATAAGCTGGTTTTATGTGTTTCTGTTTAAAGACATCTTGTTATTCATATCTGAACTCAGGGCCAAGAACACTATAACTCATGTATGAGCCAAGCTCAGTATTTTCTTCACAGTGCACCTCACACCCATCTTGTATCTAGGTATACCAGGTAGTACTTCAGGCACCATGGTTGCGGGAGATTTTTAAATGGTGAAATCAACAACAAAAAGCACAAAAATTTGAAGAACATGGCACAAAATTATGAGAAACACATTTGTTTACAGCATGAACTGGACAGGGTCTTGTGTAACTTCAACTGAGAACAGACACATGGGGCAACTCACATTTATTCCCCCACCCCCAGATCTCTTGGAATATTGATTTTGGGGTTACAGATACATTCTTATCAGTAGGAAAATCTGCAAATTCAGAATCAGCCAATAAAAATCATCCCCTAAGTATATATCCACAACATACCTACATACATATAGTCCCTGTATTTTTGCTTTGCTTCTATCACCTCGCTTAATCCTCACAAGATAAAAGGTCACACAGCAGACTTTCCTGTGGCACACGAAGATAAGAATCCGTTTGCCAATACAGGGGACACGGGTTCGCTCAAATCCCCTGTCTGGGAAGATCCCACAAGCCCCTGAGCAACTATGCCTCAGTTCGCCACGACTACTGAGCGCAGGTGCTGCAACTACTGAAGCCGGGGCATCTAGAGCCTGTGCTCCCCAACAAGAGAAGCCACCACAGTGAGAAGCCTGTGTACAGCAAGGAAGACTAGCCGCCGCTCTTTACAACCAGAGAAAGTGCGCAAAGCAAGGAACATCCGGCAAAGCCAAAGATACATAAATAATAAACAAACAAACCATATTATAGACACTAAAAAAAAAAAAAAGTCACACAGCTAGTGACAGGACTTTGATTTTATTTTAGACATTCATATAATAAAATTCGTCCCCCCCCCACCTTCCCCGCCCCGGGCCCCCGTATTCTATCTCTTCTAAGCACTACGACCCATAGGATACAGAGCGACTCCCAACATTTCAAAATATTTCCTCAGGGTACCCTTTCGTGAGTCCGGCTTCTGGCCATGCCTTCCCCTCAATCCCAGGCCTTGCTGCAGGCCACAATCGCTCTCAGCATAGAGAATTTAAACCTGACGGACTGGTACTAGGCTACAGAGCCTTTTTCAAGGGCTGAAAGGGACTGAGTTTCCAACCAACCGGTGAATTCTCGCCTTGAACTTTGTCCACCAAAGTCCCATACCAATTCCCACCCTACAAGGAGAGCGCGCCGGCGGCGTCGCGCACGCGCACGCTCCCAGTTCTGCCCGCCCCGCCCCTAGGCCGCCTCCTGCCCCGCCCCCGCCCCCAAGAGCTCAGGCGCAGGTGCGGCTTCAGTCAGCATCAGCTTGAGACCTGCAACCTCCACGTCGGCTCCGCCCCCGCTGTGCCCACGAAATTTCGGACCGTGTCTTTGGCTGCTTCTTAGTCTCTGCTCCGGAACCGGGTGTTTGTGGTGGGGGTTGGGATGATCAAAGTAAACAGAGCCGTGGGTCCCCGTAGGTGGGCTGCCTGCTCCGCTCAGCCTGGGTGAGGCCGCGGGAGCCCTGAGTGACCGGGAAACGGGGGGTGGGGGTGGGGGTGGGGTGTCAGGACTTGACGCCGTCCGTCTGTCTGCCCTTCCTACCGGAGGGCGCCACTGGCTTCCCACCGCCCAGCTCGGCTCCTTGTCTGTGAGGCATCAGAGTTGATGGGTTATGATGTTGATGTCTCTGCGGAATCATAATGTCGCAGCGTTGTTCTGAGGCTATTTTTTCCCTCCCTCTTCCCTTTTCTTCCTGGGGCGCAGTTTGTGAAGAAGACCTCAAGATGACCCAAACTCCGCACCTCCTTAGAATATGGGTGGAATCCTAAGTTGTGTGGACTTGTAACTGAGGCAAGGTTTGCCCCATACCCAAAAGGAAAGCAGGTCGTGACTGTCGCCAGCCCTGCACTTCCAGGAATACTCCGTGTTGGATCCCCTCTCAGTTCCAAGTGCAGAATAGAAATCTTAGTGATGCTCAGCGTCTTGGCACAGGTGGCAGCTTTTTTGCATCCTCCGAGCTTTGCGTTTCTCACGTGGTACTCTGCTTGGTACTCGGGAGGCCAGAGGCAGCTACAATCTCATTTCTTGACATGCTCACTACGTCTGTGCTCCAGTGATGCCAAAGTACTGATAGTTTCGTCCCAAACCTTTTTATGCCTCTGTTGCCTTGCTTTCTGTTGTTTTCTCTCCTTAAGACCATTTGTCTTCACTTGGTTAACTTGCTTGTATTTTTAAGAGATCAATTCAGATTTTCTAGGAGAAGTTCTGATTCTCCTGACTGTCCCATAGAGCCCTGTACTTAACCTCTGTCTTAGTACTTTATATTTTATCCTGAAATTCTGTTTATATGTCTATATTCTTCTTTTGCATATAGCCATCTCCCAGGTTAATTAATTGCTATACCTCTAGCACTTCCAAAATGCCTTGTGCCTGAAGAGCTCAGTAAGTGTTAGTTGAGCACTATTAAATGGATATGCTTTGTGACAGAGGGTTCCTATGGGAAGTTCTCTTTCTACGAAAACAGCCTTAAACTTTTAAGGTCCTGCTCTGTGTTTCATAGACAGCTATGTGTGGCAGAAGGGGCAAGGGAAATCTAGGGGATCTTTTTTATAAGGGCAGTAATCCCATTCCTTTTAAAAAATATTTATTAAAAATATTTATTTATCCAATATTTAAAAAATATTGTCAGGTCTTAGTTGCAGCACACAGGATCTTTAATTGTGGCATGTTGAATCTAGCTCCCCAACCAGGGATCAACCCAGGGCCTCCAGCATTGGAAGCTCAGATTCTAAGCCACTAGACCACCAGGAAATACTTAAAAAAAAATTGTTTTTTTAAAATTTATATAGTAGTCCCCTCTTGAGGGCTCTATCTGCATGATTACCAAAGACCCAACTTCTTAAGGAATGTATAATATGGAGAAGGAAAGGGTAATCCATTTAAATATGATGTGTTAGGACATTTGGTTAAGTGTAGTAGATTGGATGGAGAAGGAAATGGCACCCCACTCCAGTACTCTTGCTTGGAAAATCCCATGGATGGAGGGGCCTGGTAGGCTACAGTCCTTGGGGTCACTGAGAGTCGGACACGACTGAGTGACTTCACTTTCAGTTTTCACTTTATATATATTAGAGAAGGAAATGGCAACCCACTCCAGTGTTCTTGCCTGGAGAATCCCAGGGACGGGGGAGCCTGGTGGGCTGCCGTCTATGGGGTCGCACAGAGTCGGACATGACTGAAGCGACTTAGCAGCAGCAGCAGCAGATTGGAAATATGAATTTATCTCTATTGGTGCTTTCCAAATCTCAGAAAAATGACAGTAAAGAAATTAAAGCATTAACCCATCAGGGTGAAGTGACTAGGAGAGGAAACAGCAGAATGATGTCAGAAAAACACTGGATTAAAAGCTGGTGGAAGTGTAGTTATTGACTCAGAGAAATTCAGAGCCCAAGTTCCTAAAGAAGGGTTATACTGGCTGAGTCTTTCTGCAGAACTCAAGAAGGCTTAGGACCTACATGTACTAGATGTCAAGTAAGGTGGGGATGAGAGGAGGGAAGAAAAACACTTGGATTGGATTCCGAGATCCTTTTTACCACTAGGTGACTATTAGTTCCTTGTTAAGGTATTAGAGACTTGTTGCCTGGAGAAACTAAACTGATGCATCTCTAGAATCATCTGAGCTTTAGGTTTAGTGGAAGACAGGAGTGAGGCCCAAGTTGAAAAAAGGGAATTAAATGGAATTCTGTATAGTATTAAATGATAGTAATTACCAGCCTTGTTCCTAGAGCACTGGTGATCAGATACATACCAACTTCCTGGTAGAGGTTTGGAAAATTATGTGAAATGGCTCCAGAGAAAAGCTAGAACACCACCCTACTCAAAGGGCAAGATTTTAATGGGCTTGAGTATAGCAAGAGTATGAAAAGTTCATTGATATTCTTTTAAATTCAACATTGCTTTTAGCTTGTCAGAAACTCCCACTTGTCACGTTTTAGTCTAGTATTAATAAAGAATATCCGTAATTATCTTAAAAGGCTATTGAAGTGTTCCTCCCTTTTCTAACCACATATCTGTGTGAGTTCAGATTTGCTTTGCAGAATTCAACCTAAAAAATAATGCCAAAAGTTGGATGAAGAATCAGCTGTGTCAGATGTAAGAATTCACCTGCCTCTTATGAAAGCAGACATTAAATAGAATTGCATATTTGCAAAACAATTGCCCCTGATCAGTTTTTCTTGGGAGATATAATAATTTTCATAAAATTATTTGTTAGCATGTAATGGTTTTTTTTGAGTGAATTGAAAGTTATTTTAAATATCCTATTATAAGTGTTAATAGGGAAAATATTGTAACTATTATCATCATAATCAAAGATACTGGTATCTTCAGTGATTTTTAAAATTGTAAAGCGGTCTTGAGACTAAAAAGTTTTAAGAATTACTGGTTCTAATCATTGAGCACTAAGAGCTTCTAACAACACAAAGAGAGAAAATCATACGCTTCCTGATGAAAGAATATACCACTACTGATAGTTTTGACAAAGAGATAGAGTGAGTCTGCAAGATTCTGGATCCAGCTGTCAATCTGTGGGACAGAGAACAGAGGAACAGGATGAACTGCATGAATATGCAATCTGCAAAGTCCAGACTGTGGGAAACCACAGTCCCAACAGTCTGGGTCTTTAACAGATGTGTTGAGAGGAAAAAAATGTAGTGGAGAGGAACCTTAAATTAAAAAAGAATTTAAAAAGCCCATAATTTTTTTTAAAGTCAAGGCCGAAATATAGTGTCCACAGACACTTTGATGATAAAACTACGAGCTACTACAAGGAAATGATTATTATAAGAATCAGGAGAATAATTACCCTTACTCTGAGGTGGGGTTGAGATAAGGGACAGCGTGTTTAGAGGATTTTGTGGAGTAGCAGGGAAAGTTCAGTTTTTTAGTTTGTATGGTTGTTGTCAAAACTAAAGGTAGAAACTAGGGAAAATGTTAGGGCAGATTTTAATCAATAGTTCAGTACAGTTGCTCAGTTGTGTCCGATTCTTTGCATCCCCATGGACTGCAGCATGCCAGGCCTTGCTGTCCATCACCAACTCCCAGAGCTTACTCAAACTCATGTCCATCGAGTCAGTGATTCCATCCAACTGTCTCATCCTCTGTCATCCCCTTTTCCCCCCACCTTCAATCTTTCCCAGCATCAGAGTCTTTTCTAGTGAGTCGGTTCTTCTTATTAGGTGGCCAAAGTATTGGAATTTCAGCTTCAACATCAGTCCTTCCAATGAACACCCAGGACTGATCTCCTTTAGGATGAACTGGTTGGATCTCCTTGCAGTCCAAGGGACTCTCAAGGGTCTTCTCCAACACCAGAGTTCAAAGCACTCAGCTTTCTTTATAGTCCAACTCTCACATCCATGCATGACTACTGAAAAAACTATAGTTTTGACTAGACGGATCTTTGTCAGCAAAGTAATATCCTGCTTTTTAATATGCTGTATATGTTGATCAGATCTTTTCTTCCAAGGAGCAAGCGTCTTTTAATTTTATGGCTGAAGTCATCATCTACAGTGATTTTGGAGCCCCCTAAAATAAAGTCTCTCACTGTTTCCATTGTTTCTCCATCTATTTGCCATGAAGTGTTGGGGCTGGATGCCATGATCTTAGTTTTCTGAATGTCGAGTTTTAATCCAACTTTTTCACTCTCCTCTTTCACTTTCATCAAGAGGGCTCTTTAGTTCTTCTTCACTTTCTGCCATAAGTGTGGTGTCATCTGCTTATCTGAGGTTATTGATATTTCTCCTGATCCTTGCTATTAATCAATAGTTCAGTTCAGTTCAGTTCATTTTAGTCGCTCAGTTGTGTCCGACTCTTTGTGACCCCATGAACCGCAGTACGCCAGGCCTCCCTGTCCATCACCAACTCCCAGAGTCCACCCAAACCCATGTTCATCGAGTCAGTGATGCCATCCAACCATCTCATCCTCTGTCGTTCCCTTCTCCTCCTGCCCTCAATCTTTCCTAGCATCAGGGCCTTTTCAAATGAGTCAGCTCTCGCATCAGATGACAAAAGTATTGGAGTTTCAGCTTCAACATCAGTCCTTCCAATAAACGCCCAGGACTGATCTCCTTTAGGATGGACTGGTTGGATCTCCTTGCAGTCCAAGACGTTATTGGGAAGGGGCGCCCAGGTATAGAGCAGTAGGGTAAAGGAACCCAGGAGAACTGCTCTGCCATGTGGCTCGCAGTCTTGAGTTTTATGGTGATGGGATTCGTTTCCGGGTTGTCTTTGGTCGATCCTTCGGACTCAGAGTCTTTCCTGGTGGTGCACGCATTGGTCAGCCAAGATGGATGCCAGTGAAAAGGATTCTGGGAGGTGGTCAGACACGTGGTATCTCCTTTTGACTTTCCCCAAACTCTTCTGGTTAGTGGTGGCTTATTAGTTCTGTGCTACTTACCAGAACCTCCTGTTGTAAAATAACTCACACAAATGGTTACTGTGGTGCCTGGCCAGAGTGGGCGGTTTCAGTCAGTGTGCTTCCCCTAACAGTAATTGTTTCAAAGGAGCATATTTATGGTAATTGTTTTAACATTAAAACTGTTCTATCATTTGTATCATTTCTATTGATTGATTAATACACTCTTTACGAACTGTACTCTTCTGTTTCATTGCATGTGTCATAACTTGTGATTGAATGTTAAACATTATGAATTTTAATTTGTTGGGTGTAAATGGAATTTTTATATTCCATTAACTATTTAGGAGTTTGTTCTGGGATAGTTGTTTTTTAGAAGTGGTTTGATCCTTTTGAGATTTGCTCTTATGTTTTGTTAGGCAGAGTCCAGAACAGACCTTATTTTTCCAAGGCTGAACTGATGCTGCTATTCAAGCAGTAACCTCAGGATTCCACTGTTGCTCTTTGTGTTAGGAGATCTTTCCATTGTGGTTTTGAGAGTAAAACTATTCCTGGCACTATAGGAACTTTTTTCAGAGAGCTCTCCCTCTGTTCTCTCCATTACTCTATGAGTTCTTTCAGAGATCCCTGTACTAAGCTTTATGTTGCCGTTGTCTGAAAACAGTTGCTTTGTATATTTTGTTCAGGTTTTAAAATGTTTAAGACAAAAAAAAAAAAATGTTTAAGACAGAAGGGTAAATCTGTAGTCCATCATGACTACAAGCAGAAGTATATATAATTGTTTTCATTAACATTCCTTTTCAACTTAGATAAGAAAATTTTCTGTATTAAACATTTTTTAAAATTTATTTTAACAGAAAAAAATCCACTGATGAAAATCCAAACATAATTTTATATACTTATTTTAAAGATTTCTGTGTTCACAGATTCCCAGAAAACATCTGTCAACTCATTTTATCTTTATCCTTTGGATTGGTAAGTTGATATCATATCTAACTAACTAATTTTCCTTGTGTAAGCCTATACTTTCTTAATCTTATTTTTTATATTTATTCATTTGTTTGGCTGCACCGGGTCTTAGATCCTGCACACAGGATCTTTGATCTTCATTATGGTGTGTAGGCTCTTTTAGTTACAGCGTGTGCATTCTAGTTCCCTGACTACATTGATTAAAAAGATGCATAATTTGAGAGTTGTGAGTTAAGTTTTATTTGGGGCAAAATCAGGACTGCAGCCCAGGAGGGAGCACTTCAGATAGGTCTGAGAGACTGCTCCAAAGATGCAGTCAGGGAAGGTCAATATATGAGATTTCAGTGAAGTGGGAGTTCGGTACAGTCAAGCTTACTTTGTAAAAGGTTTTCTGCTAGTCAGGAGGAGCTGATATCACCAGGAAGGGATTTAGTGCTTTTCTAGATATGAAGAGATATAAAGATTGTTATCATGAATCAGTTCCTGAAAATCTAACTGTCTAAACACCTGTTCCACCAGATTCCCTGGAGCACAGAGTGCCTCACTCCACCGTGACCTCCCTCTAGGGGAGGTGTTAAAGGTGGACAGCTGCAGCAGCACAGGGTTCAATCTCCACAGAGACAGATGGCAAATGCTTTGTTAGATGGGTAAAACTAAGGCACAAAGAGAGAGGTCAGCCTCAAAGTCTGTAGGAAGAGTCCAGTGCCTGAGTTCTTTCCAGCTGTGCTGTCCATCTGTGTGCCCTGAAAGCACTGCCTCCCAGCCACCCCACTGACCTTAGCAGACGCTAAGTTCCGACCCAGAACCCTCTCACCTCTATTCCTCGGTCAATGGCAACTTTGCTCAGCCGCACAGCGATGGGGGCCTAGGGAAAAGCAAGCGCTTGGTTGAGGAGGGGATCAGTTGGTGCTCACAGTTAGGCACATACGCTCCATGATGGCGGAAGAGGTCTGGGTAGAAATCCAGCTATTCTAGTGACAGTGTTTACTTTTGTTAGTGTTATACCTACTAATTAGCTGATGTTCCTTTTCAATAATGAAGGAAGCCTGACTGATGCCTAATCCTCCTAGTGCTGACCATCTGGAATTCTTGTCATTTAATACATCCCGCCAGCATGTACAACATACTCCACTGTACACATGCTTTCCCACCCACAGACTTGTCTAATGGTCACAGGCTGCTCCCCATCCCTTCAGGATAGGTTCAAGTGAGGCTCAGGGTGGTGAAACACCTGGCCATGTTTGTCCAGTGAGTCAGTGGTGAAGCTTAGATCTGATTCCCAGTCACCTTTCCCATTGCTGCTCCCTTCTCTACCCCTCTCATCTCAACAAATGCAAGCCTCCACTGAAAGCATGTTTTACCCCAGTAGGGTGAAAAAAGGTCAGTATTAGGAACTTGGATTTTGGACTCTGACAGGCCTGGGCTGAAATCCTGAGGGGTATTTTGTAGGGCCAGTTGGAAGCAAGAGCACCAAAGTGACCATCTTTGCCTCTTTGGTCTTGCTTCTAGTTATTTTGTGCCACTGCAGGTCTGGCTCTCCATCCCCCACCGCACTTCCAGGCAAGGAGTGCGTTTGCCTCCTATTTTGTTCACATTGTATTATTTGAAGGTTTTGTAAGACTTTATCAGGAAAAGAACAGTTTAAAAAGCCCGTTAGCATGGAAGGCGTAAATTAAAAACTAGCTACATAAAGATAAAAGAACTTCAGACTGGGAAAAATACCACAGATTCAAGCAAAAATCAAGAACCGGGAAAATAGATTTGTGATATTGTGACAGAGCTTTTCCTTTACAAAAAGTGGTATAATTTTTTTTTAAGCATTCACACAGTATGGAAAGGTAGTTGAAAAAACAGACATGAGGTATGCTCAGCTTTACATTTAAAGAAACATAAATAAAACAGTTAGGTGCTCCTTTTCACCTCACGCTTGGAAACTGTAAAAGGTTGGTAATGCCCATTATTATTGAGATTTAGGAAACAAGTATTTGCATACATAACTGAATGGTGAGTGAACTGGTACAATGCTTCAGGAGGACAATTTGACAAGAACAGGCAAATTAGATAGATGCCCATGCTCTTTCATGTAACTCCACATAGGCATCTGCCCTACAGATGCACTTTCAGGAGTATACACTAAGATGTCCAAAGTTATGCATTCCAGCTATTTTTCAGGAGCTTAAAGAAGTCAATAATGTGATGTCCTCATTGGAGTACTGGTTAAATGATGGCACACCCATACCATTAATGAAAAAGTGTGCAGTTTAAATGAAGAGGTTAGTAAGTATGTGCTGAAATGGGTAACTCTCCAGATATTAGGTGAAAAAAGGAAGCTGCATAGTGCTGTGTATATTATTCCATTTGTGTAGAAGGTGTTGGTATGATGTGTCTTTGGGGAGAAGGGTCAAGAGAATGGAGAACTTCACTTTTTGTTTTATACTTTTCCATACTTATTGAATTCTTTTCTGTGCATAGTTTATGTTTTTAAACGTCAGTTAGAACTAGACTAGCCTTTAAAGATGTGTTCCTTGTCCCCTAAATTGTCGTAAAGGAATTTAGAATTATTAAATATGTGAGTATATGTGCACATTTTACATGTACAATGAAAATTTCTGGAAGAGTATGAAAACTGTTAACACTGGTCATCTCTGGGGAGTGTGACTGGGGAATTGAGGAATGTTTTGGTGACCAACTGTCCTGGTTTGCCAGTGACTGAAGTGTTGTTTTAGGATGTGAGACTTTTCACTTTGAACCTGGACAGCCCCAGGATAACAGGATCACCCTACTTTTGATTTTTACTCTATATCCTTTGATTTGCTTGTTATGAATGTGTATTATTTAACTACTGATTTCTCATCAGAGAAAATTAAAAACTATATAGCCATGTTGTCTCTGTGTTGAAAACACACATATTTATGTTTCTGAGTGTGTCTGTGCATGTATGCATAATTGTAGTTGAGCCTTGAACAGCCTGGAGCTTAGGGGAACTGATCATTCATGCCATAGAAAATCTGTACATAACTTTATAGCCAACCCTCCCTGTAAAGAGTTCTGCATCCACAAATTCAACCAACCTTGGATCATGTAGTACTGTAGTATGTATTTAGTGGGAAAAAAAAATCCATGTATAAGTGAACCTGCACAGTTCCAACCTGTGGTGTTCAAGGTAACACTGTGTGAAGTAGATCAATTAGAAATATGATGGATCATTTTATGTTATTTGGAAATGAGAACAGTGAGGCACAGTTGCTATAGGATGTTCCATTCCTTTGGTGTTCCATGGAAAATGTAGCCAAATCCATATTCCTAGTGTAAAGTATATTTACCCCTTAAAGGGAAAATCTGAGTGTTAATTTGTGGAGCTTGTGTTTATTGACAGACTCTTTTGGTCTGAAGGAGATGGGAATACCAGACCATCTGACCTGTCTCTTGAGAAACCTGTATGCAGGTCAGGAAGCAACAGTTAGAACTGGACATGGAACAACAGACTGGTTCCAAATAGGAAAAGGAGTATGTCAAGGCTGTATATTGTCACCCTGCTTATTTAACTTATATGCAGAGTACATCATGAGAAACGCTGGGCTGGAAGAAGCACAAGCTGGAATCAAGATTGCTGGGAGAAATATCAATAACCTCAGATATGCAGATGACACCACCCTTATGGCAGAGAGTGAAGAGGAACTAAAAAGCCTCTTGATGAAAGTGAAAGAGGAGAGTGAAAAAGTTGGCTTAAAGCTTAACATTTAGAAAATGGCATGGCATTTAGAAAATGACCAGATCATGGCATCTGGTCCCATCACCTCATGGGAAATAGATGGGGAGACAGTGGAAACAGTGTCAGACTTTATTTTTTTGGGCTCCAAAGTCATTGCAGATGGTGACTGCAGCCATGAAATTAAAAGACGCTTACTCCTTGGAAGGAAAGTAATGACCAATCTAGACAGCATATTAAAAAGCAGAGACATTACTTTGCCAACAAAGGTCCGTCTGGTCAAGGCTATGGTTTTTCCAGTGGTCATGTATGGATGTGAGTGTTGGACTGTGAAGAAAGCTGAGCGCCGAAAAATTGTTGCTTTTGAACTATGGTGTTGGAGAAGACTCTGCAAGGAGATCCAACCAGTCCATCCTAAAAGAGATAAGTCCTGGGTGTTCATTGGAAGGACTGATGCTGAAGCTGAAACTCCAATACTTTGGCCACCTCATGCAAAGAGCTGACTCATTGGAAAAGACCCTGATGCTGGGAGGGATTGGGGGCAGGAGGAGAAGGGGGGAGACAGAGGATGAGATGGCTGGATGGCATCACTGACTCGATGGGCATGAGTTTGAGTAAACTCCGGGAGTTTGTGATGGACAGGGAGGCCTGGCGTGCTGCGATTCACGGGGTTGCAAAGAGTCAGATACGACTGAGCAACTGAACTGAACTTTGGGCTGTAGGGCTTCCCTGGTGGCTCAGACAGTAAAGAGTCTGTCTGCAATGTGGGAGACTTGGGTTTGATCCCTGAGTTGGGAAGATCCCCTGGAGAAGAAATGGCAACCCACTCCAGTGCTCTTGCATGGAAAATTCCATAGATGGAGGAGCCTGGTAGGCTACAGTCCACGGGGTCGCAAAGAGTCAGACACGACTGAGAGACTTCACTTTCTTTTTGGGGTGTATGTAATTTCTTGAGCATTTTGACTCCCTGATCTTGGTAGTTTCCCCACTAGAGGGCAGGCATCTACCACAGTATCTCTTGCACTCACCTCAGGGAGGAGCCTGGTAGGCTGCAGTCAATGGGGTCGCTAAGATCCGGACACGACTAAGCGACTTCACTTTCATTTTCACTTTCACGCATTCGAGAAGGAAATGGCAACCCACTCCAGTATTCTTGCCTGGAGAATCCCAGGGACGGGGGAGCCTGGTGGGCTGCGGTCTATGGGGTAGCACAGAGTCGGACACGACTGAAGTGACTTAGCAGCAGCATAGGGAATCTTAATACTTGGCACTCAGTGGCACTCAGTAACTCCCCTGGAAGTTAAACAGGTTGCATCAGAATGTCCCAGCATTTGCATTAGTGATATTCTAGTACTAGTTTTCGGTATGATGTTGATTTGGTGTAGAAAGTGAAAGTCCATCAGTTGTGTCCAACTCTGCAAATTCTCCAGGCCAGAATACAGGAGTGGGTAGCCTTTCCCTTCTCCAGGGGATCTTCCCAACCCAGGGATCACATCCAGCTCTCCTGCATCGCAGGCAGATTCTTTACCAGCTGAGCCACAAGGGAAGCCCAAGACTACTGGAGGGGGTAGCCTATCCCTCCTGTAGCGGATCTTACCAACTGAGGAATCGAATAGTGGTCTCCTGCATTGCAGGCGATTCTTTACCAACTGAGCTATTAGGGAAGTCCCTTGGTGTAGAAAGCTACTTTTAAATAATGAAATACTAGTAATTAAAAAAATACCATTATTTCATATGGAAAAATCTGAAGCCTGAATCATCTTGAGATCAAGCTCAAAGTCCCAGTTATTTATTTTATGCAAAAAGACAAGCCCTATACAAATAGGCGCCCCTCACTCCATGGAAGTGTAATCAGCTACTACCCTGAGTTACTCAGAGTTTTGTATCAGTTGAGAGACTTTCTGACCAAGTATAAGAGAAACTGACATCAGTAAAATAAACAGCATCTGACTCTCCATTTATATGTGATGAAACTATAAACAAGAAATGAAGACAAAACAAATGCTTTTAAACCAAACTTACCATCAGTTTTTATAGTCCTTGCCCTCAAGTAACTAAGCAAGTAAGTAAGTAAAGATATCAAAATTATAAAAAGAGGCAGGATTATTTAAAGGGAGACTTTTTTTCTCCTAAAATAAGATAACTCTTTTTTACTTTTTGTGATTAATTCAAATACTTTTCTGTTAATAATATTAAAATGATAGAATATAGTTAACATTTTTATATTTGACCTTTGTCATATGTCTTTAATTTTTTGTATTTGAAATCCATTAAAGATTTAGTTTGTTCTTTAAAAATTTTCTCATGTTCTGCATTCTTTAAAATACTAGTTATTATATGTATTTCTGTATTATGCAGAATGAATGCCAAAATAGTGTCTGTCTTTGTGGTGGTGCATTCACTTTCTTTTACTTTGATGAGCAGTCACTTAACTTTGTTGGATCTGTTATAGCACAGACACGACAGGGATAATCACCTCAACTTGATTGTTCTAACATTGGGACACTGGATTGTTAGTACCCAGGATTGTTTGCGTCTGATTGTGTCTGAAGGATGAGGGTGCGCCATATGGGCTCAGTCAGTATTACAACTTAACAAAACCTGGCTCCATTTCAGCTGCTTGCCTATCTTTGTGGAAACTTGGGACCTCCCTCTGGCTCTCAGAGAAGTGAGAAGCCAGTGGAGCCTCTCAGATACTTGGAGACTACATGTAGGCAGATACTTGGAGATTACATGTAGGCAGGGCCTAACCTACTCCCTGGGTACCTAAACTTTTGGGGAGACTATGCTAATAGGCTATTTGAATTAACAAAAATGTATGGGTCTTAACATATGTCCTATATCATGTATTTCAAGTGCTTTTCCACCACGTAGTGTGGTTGAAAGATGGGCTGGTAGTTCTTTATCTGCTTAAGAATCTTGCATTTTCAATTTTGGGACACATTCATGCTTTACTGTCCAGTACAATAGCCAGCAGCCAAATGTGTCTATTAGCATTAAAATATGGGAACTGTAATTGAGAAATTAAAATTTTAATTTAAGTAATGTGGCTAGTGGGGCTTCCCAGGTAGCTCAAGGGTAAAAAACTGCTTGGCAAGCAGGAGCCTCAGGTTCAGTCCCTGGGTTGGGAAGATCCCCTGAAGAAGGAAATGGTAGCCCACTCCAGTATTCTTGCCGGTAAAATACCATGGACAAGAGGAGTCTGGTGGGCTACAGTCTGTGGGGTCACACAGAGTTGGACATAGCAACCAAACATGTGGCTAGTGACTGCCTTAGTGGATGGCACAGATAGAGATCATTTGCATCATCTCAGGAAGTTCTGTTTTACAGGCTGTTCTGAGGATTTTCAAGCTTAATTGATCCCAGCCCCTCAGAACTCAATTTTCACTTTAACTTAAAATCTGATTTAGTATTATTTACTAGATGGCTGAATGGAAGCAAAACTACAAAAGATGGTTAATTTTATAAATCTGGGGAAATGGACTTTGTGTGGTTGCATGAGACGTCCTTGCCCCCGGCATCCCCGTCCATGACCCCAGTGGCTCAGGCCCGCTGGGGCAGGATCTCCTGGGCCAGGGCTCGGGCCCGGCAGTAGGCGGCATTGTCCTCCTCATTCTGGGCCACAGCGTGGTTCACCAGCCCCAGAGCCTGGGCCTGCGCCCCACTCAGTCGTTGGCTGTGAAGATGAGCTCCTTCGCCAGGGCCACCCCCAGGCATCGAGGCAGCCTCTGAGTCCCTCCTGCCAGGATGGAGTAGGGGTGGTGAATCCTCATGGGACATGGGGGCCCAGAGGAGGCCCTGGCTGGGAGTCAGCCAAGACCTCTCAGAGGACGAGATTGGGAAGAACTGTTAGGGGTTAGGCTGTTGGGAAGAACCCAGAACATAGGGCAAGAGAGGAAAGTAGGGAATTATGCTGGATAGAGTGGAGTTGAACAGGTAGAGGATGGATGGTGTGTGTTATTACCTGCTCCTGGGAGGAGCCCTCGGGTGGTCTCGATCAGCCCCATGACAGCCGAGGAAGCTGCTTAGACAAAACAGAGTGAAGCCCCAACCCTGTCTTCTAGCACCAGTCCCTGAGGATAAGAGACACTCTGGGCTCTGCTCACCCCTCCAGCCAACACTTCCCTCACGGAGCGGCCATAGCCAGACCTCTCCAGTAGCTGCCTTTGGAAGAGCCCTAGTCTGGAAGTCAGGAGGCCCAACACTCACCCTACTTCCACAACTCACTGAGCAACTCTCTTAGCCTTTCTGAGCCTCATGGACGGGGAAAAAATTGATAACCTCTCTTTTACCTGCTTTATAGAACTGTTTAGGATCAAGTGAGGTCATGGTGCTTGGAACAAGGACGGGTTCCTGGATGGTGCCCAGTACCTATTTGTAAATTAAGGGATTCTCTGTCTCATGCTTCCTTAGCTCAGGTCTGGCCTAGAATGTCAGTGACTCCTGCTTCCACCAGTTTCCCCCCAGGCGTTTGGTCAGCCGGAAATTTTCCTGTATTCTGATCCACATCCTTTTTTCTGAGTTGTACTTCCTGTGAGAAGCCCTCCTTGAGTGTCCCACCCCATAGGCTTCTCCTGAATTCCCTCAACACAGTCCCTGTGAACCATGAAGTATGGGAGGGAGGGGTTTACATTCACCTCCTACCCACCAATCCCTTCAAGTTAGCTCCCCTAAACACAGGCAGGTGAGAACCAGAGTTGGTGCTATGACCTGCCCTGGTATTTGATGGCTTCTCTTTGTTATGCATCATGTGGATATAAAGTCCCTCTATGCCTGGGGCTACATGTTAAAAAAAAAGATCAAAAGTTCTTGCTTGGTGGCACGAGAAAGTGTGGCACCATTATGGCACTCAAATCTTCTCTGATCTGCTCTAAAAAGGGCACACCTAACCACCAAGTCAGCAAGGTTAAAGCAATCAGTTATCTTCATCCTCCCTGCCCTCCACGTTTCGAAGTTCAGTTTCTTTGATCTACTACTGCAAACCTTTGTGGATTCTGATAGAACTACTGTAGGGCACTGTTCCTGCCCAGTCATGCTTGTGATTAACTGGGCATGTAGCAGACTGCCCTCCTGGCTCACCTTTGTTCACAACATGATCGATAAAGCTGGCTTGGACAGAACTGGAAGACTGAAGAGATACGTTTGTCCCCAACCTTCGCTCTCTATGTTCTTTCTAGTTGTGTCAGCAGTTGCCCTGGGGTTGGCATGAGCAGTCCTGAGCTGAGGGCAGCTGACTCTGAGAAGGGACGAGCCCTGTAGTAGTCAGGGGCTGGGCAGTGAGGGGGGAGCCACTACCGCCTGAATTCCTTGGCCCCCACTTTGCCTTTAGTTCTGGGGTTTGTTGGCAAGCTGAGAGCAGTGGCTGACTGCAGAGTCCCCAGAATCAGCTTGTGTCGCTCACTCTTCCCTCCCACCCTCCCACACCTCTCGCTGTACCCGGTACCTGCCACTCGGAGGTCACAGGCCAGGGCAAGTTCCAGGCCTCCACCCAAGGCAAACCCGTCCACAGCGGCAATGGTGGGTGCAGGGAAGGCTGCTGTGGAGACAAAGGACGACGGCTCAGCCTGCGAGGCCCTGGTAGGACCAGGACAGTGTCTCAGGGTAGGAGACGGTCTAGCTGGTTGTGACAGAAGGCTTCACTGGCCCCAAGCTTGGGGACCTCTCCTGGTACCTCAGCCGGGTTATCTTAGCAGTCAGTTTTCCCACTGGGGAAAGTTGTGGGATCAGCTGGGGAACAGGAGTGGGGAGGTGGATGGGCAGGGTGATGCCTGGTCAGGCCCACCCTCCTGTGGGCCTCCCCGGGACCAGCCTTTTTGCTCTCCCTTCTCATTCTGTGTGCTGGGAGCAGAACTGAATCCGACATGGGGAATGCAGACAGGCAAACAGGTGATGACGACTCAGGGTGATCAGTGATCTGAGAAAGGAAGCTTGGATGATGGGCCAGGGGTGGCTTCCTGGAGGAGGAGGCACTGGTGGTCTTAAAGAATGCATAAACAGTTCAGATGGCCTAGGAGGGATATTCCAGAAAAAGGAACAAGCATTTGTCAAAGCCTGCAAGCATGCTTGCTTAAAGTTGACCCTGGCATGGCCAGGCTTGTACCCTGAGCACAGGGGCTGGGGGTCAGATCTAGCAGGGCACTAATGCTGGGGAGCCAGTGCCCTGTGGACCCTTGTGACACCCTCCTCCTTGTAGAATTCCTTGTCCCTGTCCCCTCTCCCTGGGAGAATCATCTCTCCATAGAGCTCACAACAGAAACCATTCTCTCTTTAGAATATGGTGGATTGGTGAGACTGGGATCAGCAGAACCACTGAATGTCCTCCTCCCCCCCACTCCAGAACCCTCACCAATCTCAGTCATCAGGCCTCGGAGCCACTGGACAAAGACCCCCTCTTCTGCTGCACTCATCTGCTCCCGCTCCTTCAGGTCTGCACCTGCAGATGCAAGGGTGACAGTCCTTGGGAAATGACCTGGCACCGAATCCCAGGCTGTCAAAGGATCCAGCAATAGAAACCTGAAGAGAAGCAGCCAGAGAGGAAAGAAAAACACCAAGAAAACTCAGCCAGGGAAGTCCAGGAGGGAGGAGGGTGGTCAAAAAAAGAGAGACACAACAACAACAAAAAGATAAATTAGATTTCATCAAAATTAAAAACTAGTGCATCAAAAGACACTATCAAGAGAGCAAAGACAACCCACGAATGGAAGGAAATACTGGCAAATCATACATCTGGTAAGGAACTGATATCTAGGATATATAAAGACTTCCTACAACTGAAAACAAATACAAAGGACTTCCCTGGTTGTCCAGTGGTTAAGACTACATGATTCCACTGCAAGGGACATGGTTTGATCCCTGGGTGGGGCACTAAGATAATGCAAGCTGTGCAGAGTGGCAAAACGAAACAAAACAAAACACAAAAAACCTCACAAAGGACTTGAATATACATTTCGCCAAGGAAAATAAGCCAGTGGGATTTCCCTGCTAGTCCAGTTGCTAAGATTCTGGCTTTCTATTGCAGGTGGCCCGAGTTCGATCCCTAGTTGGGGAACTAGAGCGCTCGTGCCAGAACTAAGAGGTGGCTTGTCACAATGAAGACTGAAGATCCTGCATCCCTCAAATCAGACCTAGTGCAGCCAAATAAATATTTAAAAAAGAAGATAAGCCAGTAAGCACTGGAAAGTGTGTTCAACATCATTGGGGAAATGCAAATAAAAACCACAAAAGGATATTGCTATGTACCCATTCAGACGGTTATTATAAACAACAAACAAAAAAGTGTTGACATTGGTGTGGAGAACTCTGATGAATGTAAAATGATACAGCTGCTGTGAAAAATATTTTGGTGCTTCCTTCCTCCCAAAGTTCAACATAGGATTACGATATGGTCCAGCCACTTTACTCCTAAGTATATGTCCCAAAGAATTGAAAGCAAGGACTCAAGCAGATACGAGCACACCAATGTTCATAGCAGTATTAATCACAATAGCCAAAATGTGGGAACCACCCAAGTCCATCAACAGATGGATAAACAAAATGTGGAATATATGTGTGAAAGGGAATATTATTCATTTGTAAAAAGGATAGAAATTCTGCAGTATGCTACAACATGGATGAACATGAAGTACATGATGCTAAGTGAAATAAGCAAGCTATGAAAGGACAAATGTATGATTCTACTTGTATGACACAGAGTAGGCAAATTTGTAAAGATAGACAGTAGAATGGAGGTTACTGGGTGTTAGGAAAATGGGGAGGAATTGCTTAATGAGTACATAGTTTACTGAGATGAGGGAATAGTTTTTGAAATGGGTAGTGGTGATTGTTGAATAACCTTGTGAATGTACTTAATGCCAGTGAATTTTACACTTCAGAGTGATTCAAATATAAATTTTGTGTAATGTATATATTTGTGACAACTCAAAAAATACATTAAATAGTAATAAAATTTTATTAACTATTTTTTCCTGTTTTATTGAGAAATAATTGGCATACATCAGGTATAATTATTTTTTAAAAGAAGGGCTTGGTGGGGGAGGCTGAAAGGTCAAGTAGATGAGGAGTGAGTGCAGGGACAGTGGCGTGGGGGTACGCAGGGTCCTGGGTGAGAGAATGACGGTGGAGGGTCATCAGAGGTCAGATGGCAGGAGCCTGAGTCACGAATAAGGGGTGAACACAGTCTCTGCAAGTCCTCGATTATGTGAAAGTCAGTTGGGAGAGCCCTTGGGAGTCTGATTAGTCCTAGCCCCTCAGTGACAAATGGGGAAACTGAGGCCCAGAGAGGGACAGGGACTAGCCCAGGATTCCAGGGCAAATCGGGGGCAGATTCAGACCTCCCGCATGCCCCCTACTTTCCTGTTCTTCGCTGGGGGGATGAGGAGCGGGGTTAACAGTCATGAAGTGACTGTGATGGAAGACGTCAGACCATGGGGGAGCCAAAGGAAGGGGCCGCAGTAGGAGGAGGGCCTCGATCAGGGTCGCGGGGTCAGGCAGACTGGTCTCATACTTCCCTTGCCACCTCCCTCCCCAGGCTGCTCACCGTGATCCTGGCAGTTGAGGTCTGGGGACTGAGCCACATGCCCTTGAAACCACCTAAGAATCACTCGCTTCCCACCCTCGCCCTCTGTAGCCTCTTTCCGTCTCCCCAGTGCCCTCCACAGCCACCCCAGAGTCAGTTCTTTTCTCAACTCTCCTTCACTTGCTTCTTGTTGTGGGCCAGGGATGCGGCATTTCTCATCTTTGAAAGGAAGTGCGTGGGGCTTGCCCTGTTGTGAGGACCAAATGGTGCAGAGACGTGGAAGAGTTTTTTGACAAGGGACTGAGATCTTGTCGGTGGGCGAAGGGGCAGTAAGTCAGTCCTGTCTTGGCCACAGACCTGGTGAGTGTCTTTGGAATCCACTTTCTCATTTCCTCAATGAAGGGTCAGAACAGAAAGAACAAGGATTTGGGGGTCAGAGGGGTCAAGTTCTAACTGAATTCTCACTAGCTGTGTTGCTCTAAGCAAGGAATTGCCCCTCCGCGTTCCCATCTTTCAGTGGGAGTGAGTCCTGTGCTGTGGTCGCTTCAGTCATGTCCGACTCTGTGACCCTGTGGACTGTAGCCCGCCAGGCTCCTCTGCCCATGGGGATTCTGCAGGCGAGAATACTGGAGTGGGTTGCAATTTCCTCCTCCAGGGGATGTACCCAACTCAGGATGGAACCCGTGTCTCCTGTGTCACCAGGCGGGTTCATTAGCAATAGCGCCACCTGGGAAGCCCTGACTCTTGTGCTAGAAATGACTGAAGTATCCCCTAAATGCAGGCCGGTGGGAGCCCTGCTGAGCCCCGGGTTGGGGGCAAGGAAGAAAACCCACCTGCTCGGAACACACCCTTCACTCCACTCCTGAAGATCAGGACACGCACTTGCTGGTCCTCCCAAAGCTGGGCCAGAGCTTCCAGCAGCTACAGAAAACACCTAATCAGATACCTCCCAGCTCATCCCCAGCCCACCCTGGTGCCTGCCCTTACTCACCTGACTGACGAATATGTTCCCCAGGGAATTGCTCTCAGGTCTCGACCGGACCGTGTTATAGCTCTTAGATAAATCAGTGTTACCGCTCAGTGTTACAGCTCTATTTTATTTAGATAATGGCAGGAAAATCCATCTTCGAGGCATGAGGGCACGTCGATCCAAAGACGCGAAGAGAAGAGTGCCCCATAGCGTGGGAGAGAGAGAGAGAGAGAAGAGGACTTTGGTTCCTCTTTTTATATGTTTCTCTGTCCCTGGACCTGTCTTATGTAAATTGGGCCAGCCAGGAGTGTTGTTTGTTTTACCTGAGGTTCTCACCCCGGTCCTCGGACCTTCCTTTGTTCTATATTCGCGGGCTTTTCCCTTCCAGGTCTTTTAGCGACTGCCATTCTGGACTCCTTTTCCCTATTCTAACTACCTAACATTCCCCCCTCAAGAGATGGGAGGCCCAATTCTTTGGGAATAGGGACGTCGAGGTCTCTCTGGCTACTTCCTGCTGAACTGGGATGGCGAGGGGCATTGGGCCTCTCCCTCTTGCTAGTCTCAAGCCTCAGAGTCTTCGTAGTGGTGTCCACCTAAGGGTGAGTGATATTTTCTGTGGTCAGCTGTAGTTTTACATCTTTGTTGAACTGGCACTGCATGTTGCAGCTTGACCTGGGCAGAGACAAGACAGGTTAGACAATTGACAGTACATGGAACAATCATTAGCATCATCAGTATGGCATAACAAGGACTAGTAGGGGCATTAGCCAATTTTAAATTTACATCGCCAGGATGGCTCAGGTCTCTCCTTGTTCTGAGATCAGAAGATCTATCTCCTGTCTGTTTTGGAGTATTATTTCTGCCAAGCTGTGTTGGCTCTTTAGAACTGTCTTGAGAAATCTTATCCCCAGAGACCAGATTTTGGGGTTGTTTATTAGAATGGCACTCATTTGTAGTCCTGAATAGGTAGCTGAGATCTCCCAGGGGCTCACAGGTGTATTGAGTGTCTTCTTCTGTTTTCTTCCACGGCTTGACTCGTGAGTAGTGAATCCACGAGTCGTGTCCTGGCACCTTGACTGCTATGGGAGTAGAAAGTGTTACAGGGTAGGGGCCCTTCCATGTGGGCTGGAGTTGAGCCTTTGGGGACCCATCTTTCCAGACTTTAATTAAGACTTGAGTCCCTGGAGCATATAGTGGTGACTCCTTAGAGTCTTTTGGGTCCTGGTTCATACCCCACAAGCGTATATCCTGTTGGAATTGCCTAATGGCCATGGTATAAGACTGGAGGGTCTGAACCTCTGGATCTAGGAAGAGGTCATTGACATAAACAAAAGGTCTCCTGTATAGCATCTCATAAGGACTAAAACCAACCTGTTCCTTAGGAGCAATACGGGTACGGAGGAGAGCTATTGGTAAAGCCCCCTTCCATCCCAGGAAGGTCTCTTGGGTTATCTTTTTTATTGCTGATTTTAAGAATTGGTTGGCTCTTTCTGCTTTTCCTGAAGACTGAGGCCTCCAGGCCCAATGGAGATAATAAGTAATGCCCAATGCTTTAGAGACTCCTTGGGTGATCTTAGAAGTAAATGATGTCCCATTGTCACTTTGTAATGACCTGGGTAGACCAAACCTTGGAATGATTTCATGGAGCAGTTTTTTTTTTTTTTTTTTTTACCACCTCCTCAGCCTTCTCAGTCTGGGTGGGAAAGCCTTCAATCCATCTTGTGAATGTATCTATCATGACTAATAGGTATTTATACCCTTGAGAAACTGGCATCTGGGTGAAGTCCATCTGCCAGTCCTCTCCTGGATAGGCCCTACATCTTTGGACAGGCTGGGCCAGCTGGGGTCTTCGAGCTCCTTGGGGGTTGTTTAATTGGCAAGTGGGACAAGAGGAGATCACTTGTCTTATAGTTGTTTGGAAGCCTGTTCCTCTGAAAGACCTTTCTAGTAATCTTTGGAGGGCCTTTTCTCCTAAATGAGTGGTGGCGTGTAAGGAGTTAACCAACTTCCATTGGAGGTTCCCAGGCAGAAAAAGGAGGCCCTCCTTTTGGAACCACCCCATACGATCTTCTTGAAAGCCCTCACTCTTAGCTTTAAGAGTTTCACCTTCAGTATATGAAGGAGTTTCTGGCAAGTTAGTCTGTGGAACTAAGGTGGCAATCCCTATTAGGTCATGGTTCTGTAATGCTGCTCTCTTAGCTGCCTGATCAGCTGCTTGGTGCCCTCGTGCCGCTTCAGTGCTCCCTTTTTGGTGTCCTTTACAGTGGGAGACTGAAACCTCAGTGGGCAGATGGACTGCCTCTAAGAGTCTAAGGATTTGATCACCATATTTGATTGGGGACCCTCGGGTGGTCAAATGGCCCCTTTCTTTCCAGATAGCTGCATGTGCATGTAGCATCAGAAAGGCATACTTGGAGTCAGTGTAAATGGCTATTCTTTTTCCTTTTCCCAGCTCTAAACCTCAAGTCAGGGCTATGAGCTCAGCTAATTGGGATGAAGGACCTGGTGGCAGAGGCTTAGCCTCTATGGTCTCAAAATTGGAGACTACTGCATATCTGACTCTTCTTTTTCCATCCAAGACAAAATTGCTTCTGTCAGTGTATCACATTTCCTCAGGATTGGTCAGAGGATCTCCTGACAATCCCTCTCAGGGTTTTGTCCAGTGGTCCAAGGTTTCTAGACAGGAGTGAAAGGGGAGAGAGCCCTTGGGGGTAGGTAGGAGGGTGGCTGGGTTAAGAACGTCACAAGGGGATATAGTGAGGCCTGGATTTTCCATCAGTATTACTTGATATCTGAGGATTCTTTGACCAGACATCCATAAATGGCCTCTCCCATTTAGGAGTTGTTTTACTTGGTGGCTGGTATAAATAGTTAATTTGCCCCCAAAGGAGAGTTTTAAAGCATCTTCTATCATGATTGCAATAGCTGCAAGATTTTGAAGGCAGGGGGGCCAGCCTTGGGCGGTGGGATCAAGTCTCTTGGATAAGTAAGCTACAGGCTGGGGCTCAGATCCCAACCTTTGAGTTAACACTCCCAAGGCTATTCCCTCTCTTTCATGGACATAAAGTTGGAATGCTTTTTTTGGATCTGGCAACCTCAAGGCAGGTGCCTGAGTTAAGGCCTGTTTTAGCGTAGCCTCTGCCTCCTTTTGAAGAGTTCCCCACATCAGTGGGATTGATTCATCTCATCCCTTTAAGCTTTTATATAAGGGCTGGGCAATTAGACCATAGTTGGGTATCCAGATTCTACAATACCCAGTTAGCCCCAGGAAAGCTTGCAATTGTTTTTGAGTCGTGGGGGAGGGCAACTGGAGGATTCCTTGTACCTGATCAGAGGACAGCCTCCTGGACCCATGTGTAATCTGAACTCCCAGGTAAGTGACCGTTGTCTCGACCATCTGTGCCTTAGCGCGGGAGACTTTATATCCTCTTTCTGCCAAGAAGTTTAGAACCTGAATTTCATGTTGTTGGGCATTCTCCTCATCTGGAGAGCAGATTAGTAGGTCATCTACATATTGTAATATTTTCCCATTAGGTCCCAGGTCCAAATCTAGGAGATCCCAGCTAAGGGCCAAACAAGTGGGGGCTGTCTCTGAACCCCTGAGGTAATACTGTCCAAGTCATCTGTTGGTGTTTTTCTCCTGGGGCCTCCCACTGAAACGCAAAAAGATATTGGGATTCTTTAGCCAGTGGTATGCAAAAAAATGCATCTTTGAGATCCAAGACTGTAAACCACTTGGCACTGGGTGGGATTTCTCCCAAGATCACATAGGGATTTGGTACTGTGGGATGGAGGGGGACTACAGCTTCATTTATGATCCGGAGATCTTGAACCATTCGCCAGGTTCCGTCCTTTTTCTTTACTGAGAGGATTGGGGTGTTACATGGCTAACTGGTGGGGACCAATAGCCCACAAGCAAGGAATTTATTTATTAAAGGCTGTAGTCTCTCCCGAATCTCTCTTTTGAGAGGATATTATTTCTGGTTAGGAAATCGAGTGGGATCTCGGAAGACAATGATGACTGGTTCAGCTTGGTAGGCTAGTCCATGAATCCCCTGGTCCCACACTGGGGGTTAATTTTGTCCTCCCATAGTCTTTGTTCTCTCTCTATTGGAGAAGGTGTAATGGATTCTTCAGTAGTAACCAGAAGCTGTAGGGCCCTAGGGGCTGGAAAGCTTCCCATCACAAGGGTGGTCCCCAGTTTAGTGAGTATGTCTCTTCCCATTAAGGGAGTAGGACACTCAGGGACCACCAGAAACTGGTGGGAAAATATCTGTCCGTCCCAGCAACAAAGAAGTGCTTGGCTGAATCTTCTAGTAGTTGCTTTTCCTGTAGCACCCAAAATGGTACAGGTTTGGGAGGAGAAGGCTCCGGAGTAGGATATCAAGACAGAGTAGGTAGCCCCTGTGTCAACCAAGAAATTCTCGGACCTACCTGCCACATCCGGTTGCACCCTTGGCTCCAGCCCTGTGATGGTTATCTGTGACAGGCGGGCTGGCTGGAGCGGGCCGCTTCAGTCCTCTCAAACCATCGTGAGGGAAGGCTTGGCGCTTGACCTTGAGTCTCTTGGGTCCTGAGGGCAGAGTGCCGCCCAGTGTCCCAGTTGATGGCATTTGTGGCAAGCCGTTTTAGGAGAGTTGTCACAGTTAGGACACTCTTTGGCCCAATGCCCTGCCTGTCTACAGATTAGGCATTTACCTCGTGCCTTATCATTCAAGGGCTCGGGGTGTGCCATACGGCTGCCCTGGAGGGCAGCCAGCATCTGGGCATGCCTTGTCTCTTTCCTTCTCTCCCTCTCCTGGGCCTTGGCCTCCTTCTCCTGTTCTCTGTTATAAAAGGTATTGGTGGCTGTCTGGATCATCTCATCTAAAGAGACAGCAGAGTCCTGCTGCTGTAGCTGTTGTAACTTAATTTTGATATCTGATGCACATTGGGACAGGAATTTGTCCTTTAAAATCACCTGTCCCTCGTAAGAGTCTAAGCTCAAATTGGTAAACTTTTGGAGGGCCTCTTTTAGCCTTTCTAGAAAGGCAATGGGGTTCTCATTGGGCTCCTGAGTTATTGCTGAGACCTGTCACAGTCCCACAAGTAATAGGCTTCCTTCTGTTTCCATGGGTGGCCTTCCTTAGGGGTGAGTCTTTCTGAAGCTTATCCTACCCAGAACTGTAGCAACCTGAGAGCCAGGCGTCCCCGGGTCAGGGTGCAGATCCCCAGGGAGGCTGAGGCATGACAGCCTCCTAGAGATTGAATCCCCGGGCAGGTCGAGGCATGACTGCCTCCCGAGAATTGGGCCCCTGGGCAGGTCGAGGAGTGACGACCTCCTGGGACCCATGAGACTAACGGATCCCCGAGCAGGTTGAGGCGTGACAACCTTTCGAGGACCAGATCCCTAGGCAGGTCAAGGCGTGATGACCTCCTGGGACCCCTGGGCTGGAGTTTGGGCATCCTCAAGGTCTCCAGTGTGATCAGTACTAGGTAGAAGTAAGGGGTTGGATATTATACAGTACTTCCCTCCCAAGGCCAGCTATTTTTTGGTCATCCCTCTAGTAGATTGTAGAGGCAACATTGTGGGCCCAGATGGGGCTGAGGAAAGGAGCATGAAACAGGAGGGAAAGGGGGGTCAGAGCACAACCTTTGAAAGAATGACATAGCACAAGGGCATAACGCATAATGATTAAAATCAACTGGGTCCAACATGACAAGTCAAGTTCAAGTAAACATTAATCCCCAATCTATAAGCCAAAAGATGAACCCAGAGGTGGCAGAACAGCTCCAAGGCACTGTCAAAAGACAGAGGAGTGGGTGGTTTCCCAATGGCTGGGATGATCCTCCCGCTCATTAGCATATGAATTCACCCCATTCGCAAAACTTAGTCAGGCCGCATTCCATGGCCTGTACCCTGTAGAATGGGCGCTTCTCTCTGAATCTTAGCAAATCCACCTCCCACTTATCGCTTTGTCTCTCACTGAATTTTTGCAATAAGACCTCAAAGCCTGAGCCGGACATCCTGGGTTTTGGTCAGGCTTGAGTCCCGGGAGAAAGAACTGAAGGAAAAGAGTAAAAAGCAGTGGGAAAAACGTGCCAAGGAATCCCCTTCATAGCCTACTGGAAAATTTGCTAGATATCTGACCGGTGCTCACAGTTTTCACTGGTCTGATTCTTGGCACAGAGAAGAGTAGGGACAGAAGAACCCCCACCGGCTTGGGTAACCGCTACTGGGGCCCAGCAGATAGTGCCTTTGGGACATACCGAAGAGTAGCCTCTCCAGAGTCCCTCAATTGCGCCCACTGCTGCCTGCCAGTTCGTGGGGAGTTCAAGGAAACGAGAAATGAGAGATTGTAAAGGAATTAAGATTTTGTTAGGCATGTTCCTCCAGCCATAGAGCGAGGACCTCCTACCTTAACCGGAGGTCTTCTGGAATCTGAGGCTGAGCCACATGGGCTTTCGGTTTTCAGCATGATGGGCCTTCTCCTGCACTGGGCTTTCTTCGCGTTCCGCTTCTACTGCAGGAGCTTCGCTGAGTTGGGCTCCTGCTGCACTTGGCCTCTTCTGCGCGGAGGTTGTTTTCAGCCAGGCACCATAGATGTCAGGCAAGTGTATGCTCCTTGGTTCTTTGTCTTGTCACAACAAAAATTTGGAGTGACGGACCTTAAAGCCCCCTCGGCGGGTCACAGCTCTCGGGTCTTGGACAGACCGTGTTATAGCTCTCAGGTCTCGAACAGACTGTGTTATAGCGCTTAGATAAATCAGTGTTACAGCTCAGTGTTACAGCTCTGTTTTATTTAGATAATAGCAGGAAAATCCATCTTTGAGGCACGGCGGCACGTCGATCCAAAGACGCGAAGAGAAGAGCACCCCATCGCGCCGGAGGGAGAGGGAGGGAGAGAGAGAAGAGGGCTTTGGTTCCTCTTTTTATACGTTTCTCTGTCCCTGGGCCTGTCTTATGTAAATTGGGCCAGCCAGGAGTGCTGTTTGTTTTACCTGAGGTTCTCACTCCAGTCCTCGGACTTTCCTTTGTTCTATTTTCAGGGGCTTTTCCCTTCCAGGTCTTTTAGCCACTGCCATTCTGGACTCCTTTTCCCTATTCTAACTACCTAACACTTTAAACAATTTTAACTATCTTTTTCTTTTAAACATATTACAGATATTCCTTATAATCCACAGGCACAAGACACAGTTGAACAAACACATCACACACTAAAGTTACAAATAGAAAAAATTAAAGAAGGGGGAATACACAGGTACACTACTGTCTTCCTTATCTAAAGCAGACTTCACTAGAGTCCAAGATAAGATATTTTCTAAACCTAAACTATTGTTAATACAGCTTTATTTGCTTTAAATTTTTTAAACCTACCACAGGGAAATATTTGTTAGAAAACGCCGTGGGAAGAAAGGGCCACCTCTAAGGACCGTTGATGAAGGCCTTTATTGGGCGGTTGCTCTTGGGCAGAACTCCCGGGGGCGGGTGAGCGAGGAGACAAAGGGAGTCTGCGAGGTATGAGGGGTGGGGAGAGGTTTTATAGCCAGGGCCGGCGTCCAAGCCAGGTCTTTCCATATAAGGAAGAAAGCGTGGGCTACAGCGGCGGTTGGTGTCCAAGGGCTCCGTGTCAGCACCTGATTGGACCGGGCTGCAGGGGGTCGGCCCCTGGAAGTTTAGCCAGCCTCCGGAACTTGTCTGTGGCACTCTTCCGGGGCATGCCTCAACATGCCCGACCTTTCAATATTTTAACAAGAGCAGAAAGACATTTTGAGGAATTGAAGGACACTTCTCTTCCTCTGCCCATTTGGTACCAAGACAGGTTCAATAATCAATAGAAATCTGGGAAATTAATCTTACAGGGAAAGGGATATGCTTGTATTTCCCCAGATGGATCCAACAAACTTTTTCCTCGGAGAATTCGACCCAAGGCACCCCCCCCCCCCCACATTCAAAATGGAGACTAAACAAGAACCCCGGGAGGAAGAAAATTCCAATACAAGCCATGGCAGCTCTAAAGATCTCCAGAAAGCACCGCCCTTGGCGGCATCAACCCTATGACCTCCCCTCTTGGGGACAGATAAAAACCCTTACTAATGAAGCCAAAAATTTGGTCTCTCAACAGGGAATGCCTGAATACGTTTTCCTGCTAACCTGTGTCTCCCAAACTTCAGTGGGCTTACTTACCCAACCCTCCTTTATTACAGGTCATAAAATAGAGAAAAGACCGATCATATCAACCAATGACTCTGCCCATATGCCCCCTCCCTGGAACCCTCACACCCTGGGGAGGAGGGAAAACTAATTAACATTTCTTTAGGCTATGAAGTCCTTCCATAGCCTGGGCCCAGGAAAATTATGCATAAACCTCGGCCAACAAACTTGGGCTTTCGTCCTGCCTCCAAAAGACTTTCTGACATTGCTGCCCTTTTTCTGTCTGTGGACCATGTTTACTACTGAAACTTTAGGGAAAGAGTTAGGGAAAGAACAAAAACCATTATATATTATGCTGCTTAAGTGGCTTAAAAGGTTACTAACACTATGTTGAAACCATGACAAAGGACTTCTTGGCTGGCTTGAGAATGGAGTGACATCCTCCTCCTCCTCCTCCTTGAATCATCCTCTATAAACAAATTGGGCCTGAACTACAGACATATAAAGCATATGGAAACTTGCTGCCAGCACCAAAGAACTTGGGACTCAGAATGGACATTTCACAGGGACCAGTCATGGTCATAGTAACTATTTCTTTCTCTATAATCAGTCATATTTTATACAGGCCTGTGTCCCACTTACAATTTAATCTGTAACTTGTATTAACTGCCAATTTTGTGTTACTCTTGTTCATTTCAATCATAGTACCTACAACTGGGAACAAATCAAATTTCATTTACATGATAATGACTCTCTGAATGTACAATTACTGCAAAAGAAAATCTTTGAAACTTTTTCTAAATGTCTGCCCTCCCCCACTAATTTGGAAACTTTAGCTGAACAAATTATCCAGGCTAGACCCACAAGGATGGTTTCAAAGTATTACCCACAGCATCGGGTCTAGAACTGTAACTTTGGTGATTGTCTTGATAATTGTATTTGTTGTTTATCATTGCCTTTCTATAAGGTTGGTTAATACTAACCAAACTCATTTGGTCAGGACCTTTTTTACAAATATAATAAAATAGGGGGAATTGTCAGGAAGCACTTAACAGGAGGCTTCCCGTGTGCTGTTATGGATCTGTCAGGAAATCTTTGGCCCTTATTAATATTAATTCTTGAATATTCAGGAATTAAGAGGAGAGGCACACCTTTCCCGGGGCTGAGGAATCCAGGCATTTCCTTTGTTAGTTTCTCATTATGGTGATAAGTACCCTCTTCTCTCTTTAATAGAGATAGCCTTATTTTTTGTAAACCAATTTTAATCTTTATCTTTGCTGAGAATAACTACAGTATATATGCCCACGCCATGTTGATTAAAACACCTTTGCTCCATCAGAGCTTTGGTCCCCATGTCTTTCTTTCTTTTTCTCTCTCTCTCTCTCTGTCTATTTCTGGCTGATTTCCTGGAGCATGGAAGCCGGCTGTGTAACCCAGGGAATATTAACCTCTTTACTTCTTTCACTCTCTCATCGTCGACTCCGGACCACCAGGTTCCGGTCCAATAAATGACCAACAAGAGAGTACATTTTGTAAGTTCACATCACACACACAAAACTGTGTAACTTGTGGTGGTGGATCTTAACTACACTTACTGTGGCAATTATTTCATAATGTAACAAATATTGAATTGTTATGTTGTACATCTGAAACTAATATGTCAATTATATTTTGATTAAAAACCCACTTTTTAAACAAAAGATAACTGCACAAAAGAAGATATACAAATGACCACTAAGCATATGAAAAGATGTTTAATTTTATTGGTATCCAATAAATGAGAGTTTAAAAAAGCCTAGATATGACTGTACACCATGACTAAGTACAATGACTAAGCAGACGAAAAATAAAAACCAAGTGTTGGTTATTAAAAAAAAACCCTACATATCTAATGAACAACTTCTATATATAATAAATTGTGTGAGTTAAAAGGATATGTACCAATCCTTCTCTTCAAGGGATTGTTGCATTAGTGCTTGTAGCCTAATATAAGTAAATGATAATATGAGGTCATAAGTAAAATAAATACATAAAGTACTATAGGATTATAACTGGCAGCTCATAGATGGAAGCGTTTGAGCAAGGTGGAAATAGGTAAAAATTTTCATTTTCAGAGTGAGGTATAGTGGGAAAAATACTACATGTAAGAGACTACTCCATTTGAAAAATTATATTTTATTGAATGTGTTAATTTCTATTGTACAGCAAAGTGATTCAGTTATATACATATATATTCCTTTTCCTATTCTTTTCCATTATGATTTATCACAAGATGTTGAATATAGTTCCCTGTGTTATACAGTAGGACCTTGTTTATCGATTCTATATATAATAGTTTGCATCTGCTAACCCCAAACTCCTAATGCCTTCTTCCCCAACCTTTCCTTCCCCTTGGCTACCACAAGTCTGTTCTCTATGAGACTACTCAAGTAGCTGAAGTTCCTGAAAGGTCAGTCCAAGATCTCTTTATTCAGTCATTTGTACAGTTATGTATTTAACACACACTGGCCTCTGTACTAAACACTGATGTCAGAGACTAGAGCAGACTCAGTCCCTGTCCTCTTAGATCCTACCGTCTAACAGAGGAGATCGACATTCAACAAGTAATTACTATTTGCGACAAGGACATGGGGGAGAAAAGACAGGAGGTTAGGGGTTTAGAGTGGGCAGAGGGGAGCCCTAGTGTAGAAGATCAGCTGTGACTTCCTGGGGGAAGAAGTGACCTTTCAGCTGAGAGCTGAGGAATGAATAGGAGTTGCCAGAGCAAAGTGTGCATGTGTGTTGGTGGGGAAAAGCCTATTTCAGACAGAGGGCCCTGAGTGTAGCAGAGTGGGTGCTATAGGGTGTGTAGAGCTGGGTCTTTAGTGTTTTTTGGCTGCACCTGAGAATTAAACCAACATAAAACAGATTAACAGGAGAAAAGCATATGAATTTGTTCAAGTTTTATGTAACACAGGACCCCTCAAAAGGAAATGAAGACCCCCCAGAAATGGTAGGTCTACATGCTATGACAAACCTAGACGGTGTGTTGAAAAGAAGAGACATTACTCTGCTGACGAAGGTCTGTATAGTCAAGGCTATGGTCTCCCCAGTGGTCATGGATGGTTGTAAGAGTGTAAAAGACAGACCTTTTAGTGTCTTTACAATGGATCGTAAAGAAGGTAGAATGCCAAAGACTGTGCCAAACATCTTTGAACTGTGGGGTTGGAGAAGACTCCTGAGAGTCCCTTGGACAGCAAGGAGATCAAACCAGTCAATCTTAAGGGAAATCAACCCTGAATACTCATTGGAAGGACTGATGCTGAAGCTGAAGTTCTAGAATTTTGGTCACCTGATGTGAACAACTGACTCATTGGAAAAGTCCCTGATGCTGAGAAAAATTGAGGGCAGAAGGAGAAGAGCGTGTCAGAGGATGAGGTGGCTGGACACATCACCCATGCAATGCCCATGAATTCTGGGAGATGGTGAGGGACAGGGAGGCCTCGTGTGTTGCAGTCCATGGGGTCACAAAGAGTCAGACACAACTGGGCAGACAAACAACAAACAACACGCTTTTACAGTAGGTTGAATGAAGAGCAGCAATTGAGGCAAAGTTAACTGTGTGTGGGTCTACAGGAAGATAAGGCCTGTTTCTACACAGTTGTCTGTTCACACGTGTCTATTTCAACCCACTTGTCTGTTTGTATAGAATTCTCTTGGTTTCAACTCCCAATTGAATTCAGGGTTGATTTCCTTTAAGATTGAGTGTTTTGAGCTCTTTGCTGTCCAAGGGATTCTCAAGAGCCTTCTCCAGCACCACAGTTAGAAAGAAACAATTCTTTGGTGCTCAGTCTTCTTAAAGAGCTTCCCTTGTGGTTCAGGGGCTCCCCTTGTGGCTCAGACAGTAAAGAATCCGCCTGCAATGCTGGAGACCTGGATTCGATCCATGGGTTAGGAAGATCCCCTGGAGGAGGGCATGGCAACCCACTCCAGTATTCTTGCCTGGAGAACTCATGGACAGAGGAACCTGGTGGGCTACAGAATTACTAGAATTCTAGTGGTTTACTAGAATTACTAGTAATCACTGAATTACTAGAAGATCGTGATGACCATTAATAGTCGAGAACACAAGTTTTAAAATCAGACCTGGTTCAATTTGCTTAAACTCTCTGCTCCTTGTTTTATTGACCATAAAGCTGGGAGAATAGTTACAGCTATTTCAAGCAAACGCTGTTTCCAGTTTGGCAGTGAACTGAACATGAGAGCAAGGGGAGGTATTCTCTAATGCTAGCCATCCCACATGGCCAGAGAATTCTCACCAAGTGATGTAGTGGGATGCCAGAAGCCCCTTCATGTCCATCAAAAGTGGGGGATGCACATACGGAAGTGTATGCAACAGCAGGGCGCTAGGAACAGCTCTTCAACTTCGTATCAAGCAAGAAAAAAGGAGATATACAAAATGCCTAGAACAACTGAATCTGTGTAAGCTAAAACTTGGACACAAACAGTGCTACTTTAAATGCGGGGAAGGTTAGAGGGGTTGGAACTGGGGAGAAAGTAGACAAGAGGACGTTGTCCAGCTGGTGACACACAACGGACAGGGGAATGCCACTCGCTGATTGCAAAGTCCAACCACTGCCCTTCACCCGCCTTTGCAAATAACACCACCCCCACACAGACAAAACAAAATAAAACACAACCAAACAAAACCTGACAAGGCTCAATCAAGGTGTTCTTGCCAGCAACTGCTGTGAACTTTTCTTGAGTCAGCAGGACTCCAAACTCCACCAGCAGCTGCAGGGCAATTGTGCAGGGGGGTGTCAAGCCCTACTCTTGGCCTCTCTTCTCTCCCCTCCCCCAGCCCCGACCCCCAACCACGTCCTCTCTTCTGCTCCTCCTTTCCAGGAGGCTGGGCACCCTAAGCCAAATTGGAATTGGTTTGACTGCCCAGTCCACTGGAACCTTGCTAGGAAGTTTGGCCTGGAAGGAAATCAGGCAACTTAAAGCTCTAGTAGGGGGTGGGCTTGCTGGCACCTAGTTCTACCCTTGAACAAGCCCCCTCTCTTTCCTCACAGCCCTGGGGAACCAAATATGGGGCCGAAGGGACCGATATTGACGTAAAATCCCATTGCAATTACGGTGGGAGCGGTGGGTGAGGTGGTTACTTACCAAAGGATTTAGGCCTGGGGAGCCTCTACTGGGATGTAGGAAGTTTGGGGTCCAACCCTCAAACGCACTGAGCAACCCGCCTCCCCCTTACTGGTTTTGGGGTAGGAGATAGACAGGCCCCTGGGCCGGACAGCTGGTGTTTGTCAAGTGGAGTAAAACTGAAGTTTTGTTCTCACCCAGACACTCCAAGGACAAAACTAGTGTCAGTCCCTGAGCTCTGCTGGAATAGAGAGGTTAGGTGACCACTCCTGAGGTCAAGAAAAATGTCCCTGTCTACACATGTGCAGAAAGGCTTATTGGGGGTCAAAAAGGGAGGGGGTGCCACCCCATAGTAAGCATGGACACACCCCCATAGGTCTCTGCAGTGGGATCCATCTTAGCAAAGTGTTGCACAGACACGTTGGGGAGGTTTAGGACCAGTCAGTTGTGAAGAAACAAGATAATTTGCCATATATAAACACCCAAAGGCTGTCCTTTATGAGTGATTTAACTCACCTCTTTACTGGCCTCCTCCTCGTTAGAGAGGCCCAGATACCCTTTCTCTCTGGGTGTGTTATTTTTGCCTGGCTTTTCTGACCTAAATCTAACTGCTTCTCTGTGTACTTTCCCATATGTTGTGCTGTGTCTGTAATAATAAGCTTTGTACTTGTTTTTACAGTCTTTGCCTCCTTGAAACATTCTTGTTTTCAAATGGGGCCAAGGCCACTTTCCTTCTGGCCTCTCCTCTCTGGTGGTCTAGCAGCTAGGATTCCTGGTTTTCATCCAGGCTACCCACCCAGGTTCAATTTCTGAGTGGGTAACTAAGATTTCTCTCAGGACCAGTCCTCACTTTCTCTCTCTGAGATCAGCTTCAATCTGCCTGCATGTAGTGGGAGCACTGGCCATGGGTCCCTGCCTGGCAACAGCACCAGGCCTGCTGGACCTGTCTCCTTCAGCCCAGTGGAGCTCACCCCAGCCGCCTCCCAGGCTCACCAGAACAGCAAGTGCTCTTACCCTGGTCTGGACCCACCAGAGCACACACCTGGATCACCCGGCCTGCAGCCCCTGGGTTGTAGGAGCAGCTTCGGGTCTCAAGTGGCCTCTAGGGGCGCGGAAAGCGCAGGGTGCTGGTCAGGGCGTGCAGCATTGGGGCCCACTCTGGGAACATGCCACTTGGCCTTCCACCACTGCCTCCCGCTGAAAGCTTGCTACTCTGCCCCAGGCCTTCAAAACCTGTTCCTCCTTTGGGAACACACTCAGCCTGTTGGAGACCAGAAGACATGGGTAGGAGAAAGTCCAGCTCTGCTGTGTGATTTTGGACAAGACTGCCAATCTCTCTAAGTGCCAAAATTTTAATCTGTAAAGCATAGGTAATGAAAGTGATAGGTGCTAAATATAAAGAAAACTGAAAGCTAAAGTAGTAAAAACAGATTTTAATCAGTAATATACTGTTGCAAAAGAGAAATGTCCAGCATGAACTGAACTCTTAACATAGTTTCTAACAGCTCAAGGACACATCCCTAGGATGACTCTAGCCCCTTTTAAAGTGCCTGCCTGAGAAAACTCAAGACTGCCAAAAGAAATTACTGTTTGTTCCAGCCAACACCTGAAGGTAGGGCTCCTATCTCCCAGTCTCTGAGGGAGCCAAAGCTTGCATAAGGGACAGCAAACCTACAATAGTTTCATGTGAACTAACCCCGCTCTGTGTATTTTGAAAGTTTTCACTTCCCTGACTGTACGCCGTCCTGGCTCACCCACCTCCCTATTCCTTCATTCTCCTTGTAAAATCTGTTCTCACTACTTTCGGGGAGGCTGAAGCCTAGTAGAAAAAAGGGCTCAGAGGACCCTGGCTAGAGTCTGGTGATAGAATCTTTGTCACTACCTCATGAAATTTCCGCTCTGTGACCCTCAAGGTTAATTGAGGTTTATCTCATTTCTGGCTATTTGTAAGCTGCCCTTGTTTCCAATGAATTAATTCAGGTTATGGATCACCAGGCCATCTCTCCCTCTCCCTTTTCTCCACATTATTGGACACAACTCCAATTATCCCACTCCTTAAAGAATCACAGACATGAGGCTGCATAGAAAGATTTTTACAGGAGGTTGGGAAACAATTGTGGGACTTCACTTCTCATACTTAAGGAGGTTAAGACTAACTGTTATGGATTGAATTGTGTTCCTCCAAATGTATGTGTTGAAGTCCTATCCCTCAGTACCTCACAATGTATTTGTAGACAGAGTCTTTAAAGAGGTAATTAAGTTAAAATGAGGTCATTAGAGTTGGCCGTAAATAAAAATGACTGATATCCCTAAAAGAAGAAAAAATTCTAAACACAGATGAGTATAAGGGAAGACAAAGGGGAAGATGGCCATTTAGAAGCCAAGGAGAAGCCAAGGCCTCAGACAGAATGAACCCTGCCATTACCTTGATTCTAGACTTCTAGCCCCCATAATTATGCAGAAATACATTGCTGCTGTTTAAATTATCCAGATTGTGACTTTGTTATGGCAACCCTAGCAAACTAATACACTAAGTAAAGAAACTTCTCCTAAGAGGAAATCTGGTGCCTGGTTTTTAAAACAAAAAGGTGCTCTGCCTCCTCTCTACATTATGATTATTTCTGGGATTCCAAGGAAGCTTAGCAAAGGAGCTATGGAGGTAGGATTAGAGTGGTGGTAATAATATGGCCATAGGTAATAACATTTTTTTCCTCCTTTTAAATCCTGCCAGTTTTAAGCCAAACTCCCTCAATCTCTTCTGAATTTACAATATGAAATAAAAATTATTATTTTAATTTTATTTATTGATTTTAGTTTCTTGACTCTTTGTTGCTGTGCACGGGCATTCTCTAGTTGTGGTGCAAGGGTTTCTCATTGTAATGGCTTCTCTTTTTCAGAGCATGGGCCCTAGGGTGTGTGGTTTAGTCGTTGTGGCGCATGTGCTTAGTTGCCCCAAGCTATGTGGAATCTTCCTGGACCAGGGATTGAAACTGTGTCCCCTACATTGGCAGATGGATTCTTAACCACTGGACCACCAGGGAAATCCTGTTTTAGTTATTAAGAGATATATGTAGAGCACTCTGAAAATGATGATAGGAATATCTTTAATGGAGACCAATTGACTGTTTATGTTTAGAGGTATATATTACCTCTATTTTTTTACTATGAAATTCCAATTTTAAGAATTTAACCTACAAATATACCCACACAGGTGTGAAATATAATATATACAAAGTTATTTACTGCAGAATTGCTTATAATAGCAAAAGACTAGAAACCATGTTAATATCCAACAGGGATTGCTTAAATAAACTACGGTTTACTTTGTCAACAAAGGTCCGTCTAGTCAAGGCTGTGGTTTTTCCAGTAGTCATGTATGGATGTGAGAGTTGGACTATAAAGAAAGCTGAGCATCGAAGAACTGATGCTGTTGAGCTGTGGGGTTGGAGAAGACTCTTGCGAGTCCCTTGGACTGCAAGGAGATCCAACCAGTCCGTCCTAAGGGAGATCAATCCTGGGTGTTCATTGGAAGGACTGATGTTGAAGCTGAAATTCCAATCGTTTGGCCACCTGATGCGAAGAGCTGACTCATTGGAAAAGACCCTGATGCTGGGAGGGATTGAGGGCAGGAGGAGAAGGGGAAAACAGAGGATGAGATGGTTGGATGGCATCACCGACTCAATGGACATGAGTTTGGGTGGACTTTGGGAGTTGGTGATGGACAGGGAGGCCTGGTATGCTGTGCTTCATGGGGTCGCAAAGAGTCGGACACAACTGAGCGACTGAACTGAACTGATACATTGAATACTATGCAGTTATGAAAAAAAAACACAGGAAGCTCTAATGTGAGCTTCAAAATCTATTGTATGAAAAAAATCAGCATTGGAATAGTGTGTGATTTTTAATTTAATTAATTGAAAGTCGCTCAGTCCTGTCCGACTCTGTGGCCCCATGGACTGTACAGTCCATGGAATTCTCCAGGACAGAATACTGGAGTGGATAGCATTTCCTTCTCCAGGGGATCTTCCCAACCCAGGGATCAAAGCCAGGTCTCCTGAATTGCAGGCAGATTCTTTACTAGCTGAGCCACAAGGGAAGCCCAAGACTACTGGAGTGGGTAGCCTATCCCTTCTCCAGCGGATCTGCCCAAGCCAGGAATTGAACTGGGATCTCCTGCATTGCAGGCAGATTCTTTACCAACTGAGCTCTCAGAGTGTGTGAAGAAAACGAAAATTTGTGTTATAGAGAAGGACAGCATTATTTAGGTATGCATATATACACTTGTGTGGCTTCCCAAGTGGTGCAGTGGTAAAGAATCCACCTGCCAATGCAGGAGACACAATAGAAGTGGGTTTGATCTCTGTATTGGGATGATCCCCTGGAGCAGGAAATGATGACATGCTCCAGTATTCTTGCCTGAAAAATTTCCTGGATAGAGGAGTCTGGTGGGCTATAGTCCATGGGGTCGCAGAGTTGGACACAACTGAGCGACTGAGCACACAGGTATTTTCACTCCTTTCATAAGGTAGCTACATAAAATATTTCTAGGATAGGGAAGAGGAACTGGGGAACTGGCAATAGGGGTAGGAGAGAGAAATTTTACAGTTTGACTTTTAAAAATTTTTGAATCTTGATTCATGTTTTAAGTCTTCTCTACTCAAACATAATTAGTTAAAATGAAAATGAACACGATGACAAAAATTAAAATAAGACATACTATAGTAATGACAAAAAAAGTAATACACATGTAAGATCAAAACATTCAAAGGGTACAGAGGGCTATAAAATTAAAACAAAAAACATCTCTCTCCTATATTGTATTCTTTTAAAAGAACATTTGTTGTATTTTATGCAGCATTTCTAGGTATTCTGTGGTAGAATTTTTGGATTATCTAGTCTTCCACGTTGGAAAGGAAAGTGTCCCTTTCTAACCTTTTCAGCATTAACTGCAATGTTCATTATTCCGTCTCCACCTCTATGGGCTCCTATTTTGAAACCAATATCCAATGGACAGGGAGCATTTGTTGCATGATAATTAACCTGGACCCTGTGACTTCTTGCTCTATTGGGTTGTTTATCCACAAATCATAATGCTGTCTTTATCAGTCAATCAGAGTTTCAAGAAACAACTCTCCACTTAATGACCTCTTCAGTGCCTGTCTTATGCTAGGCTCTAGGGATAGGGAGGAAGAGGGGAGATTCTTTGCCCCTTGTCTGATCAGGTGAAGATTTTACTAAGCTGACCCATTCTTAACCCAGGAATTCTTTACCTAGACTAGTGGAGGCTCCTTAGAATCACCTGGAGAAACTCTAAACATTCATGCCTAGGCTTTACTCCCAGATGCTCTGATTAGGTAGAAAGTGGGCTCTGAATATGGATGTTCTGAACCTTTGGTGATTTTTATTGGGGGGTGGCACAGTATATATAAATGTGCAACTTCTATAAGGTGTTTTGAAATCATAAAAATGGCCTTTGAACTGAGAGTCCACTTGGTTCAGTTTCCCTTCAGGGCTAAGTGTGTCTGTCTTTTCCAACCCCCTTGAGGCCAGTCAGCCTTAATTTGAACATGTCCCTACCCACCCACCCCTACCCCCAGACAGGATACTCAGTCCCCACAGAGATAGCTTGGTCAGTCTCAGAAACACCTCAGCTTGCCCCAAGTCCTCTGTCTTTTCACCTCCTGCTCAGTAACTCCTCAGCAGCCAAGGGGAGTTTCTGCTAAATGAACACCTGGTCTTAAATTCTACAAGTCCTAAGAACAACTGGAGGAGGTAACCTTTCAACATTTAATGCTTTATGCCATGAAGATCTATGAGGGGCTCTTATCATACACCCTTAAGACTGGAAGGGGCCTCAGAAATTTTACAAACACACACACACACACACACACATACACACACACAGAGTCAGTTCTCAGATTTTGGTGTTAGTTATGTTCTAAAAGTTGCTGTGAACATAAATTAGTGAATACTGAACAATTGCTCCTAAGGAAAATACAGAGTTAGGCACCAGCAAGTCTCTGCCCACAACATATTTTGTCAATTGATCAATAAATAAGCTGGTTTTATGTGTTTCTGTTTAAAGACATCTTGTTATTTGTATTTGAACTCAGGGCCAAGAACATTGTAACTCATGTATGAGCCAAGCTCAGTATTTTCTTCACAGTGCACCTCACACCCATCTTGTATTTAGGTATACCAGGTAGTACTTCAGGCACCATGGTTTCGGGAGATTTTTTTTTTTTTTTTTTGCGGGAGATTTTTAAATGGTGAAATCAACAACAAAAAAGCACAAAAATGTGAAAAACATGGCACTAAATCATGAGAAACACATTTGTTTACAGCATGAACTGGACAGGGTCTTGTGTAACCTCAACTGAGAACAGACACATGGGGCAACTCACATTTATTCCCCCCACCTCCAGATCTCTTGGAGTATTGATTTTGGGGTTACAGATACATTCTTATCAGTAGGAAAATCTGCAAATTCAGAATCAGCCAATAAAAATCATCCCCTAAATATATAATATATCCACAACATACCTACATATATATTCCTTGTATCAAGTGCTAAAGACTTTGCTTCTATCACTTCGCTTAATCCTCACAAGACAAAAGGTCACACAGCGGACCTTCCTGGTGGCACAGAGGATAAGAATCTGTCTGCCAATGCAGGGGACACGGGTTCGCTCAAATCCCCTGTCTGGGAAGATCCCACAAGCCCCTGAGCAACTATGCCTCAGTTCGCCACGACTACTGAGCGCAGGTGCTGCAACTACTGAAGCCGGGGCATCTAGAGCCTGTGCTCCCCAACAAGAGAAGCCACCACAGTGAGAAGCCTGTGTACCGCAAGGAAGACTAGCCGCTGCTCCTTACAACCAGAGAAAGTGCGCAAAGCAAGGGACATCCGGCAAAGCCAAAGATACATAAATAGTGAACAAACAAACCATATTATAAACACTAAAAAAAAAAAAAAAGTCACACAGCTAGTGACAGGACTTTGGTTTTATTTTAGACATTCATATAATAAAATCCGTCCCCCCTCCCCCGTAGTGTATCTCTTCTAACTACTACGACCGATAGGATACAGATCAACTCCCAACATTTCTAAATTTTTCCTCAGGCTACCCTTTCGTGAATCTGGTCTTCTCCCTCAATCTCAGGCCTTGCTGCAGGCCACAGTCGCCCTCAGCATAGAGAACCTAAACCTGAAGGACTGGTACTAGGCTATAGAGCCTTTTTCAAGGGCTGAAAGGGACGGAGTTTCCAACCAACCAGTTAATTCTCGCCTTGAACGTTGTCCACTTAAGTACCCTAGCACTTTCCTCCCTACACCGAGAGCGCGTCGCCGGTGTCTCCGCGCACGCGCACGTTGCCAGTTCTGCCCACCCCGCCCCCTGGCCCCCTCCTTCTCCCGGCCTGCCAGCCCCGCCCCTAGCCCGCCTCCAGTCGCGTCCCTGACCCCAGAGCTCAGGCGGAGCTGCAGCTTTAGTCTGCGCCAACCTCAGACCTGCAAGCTCTACGTCCGCTGCGCCCGCCTGTGCTCACAGTGGTTCGAACAATGCCTTTGTCCGCTTCACAGTGTCTGCTCCGGAACCGGGTGTTTGTGGTGGGGGTTGGGATGACCAAGGTAAACAGAGCCGTGGGTCCCCGTAGGTGGGCTCCCTGCTCCGCTCAGCCTGGGTGAGGCCGCGGGAGCCCTGAGTGACCGGGAAACGGCGGGTGGGGGTGGGGTGTCAGGACTTGACGCCGTCCGTCTGTCTGCCCTTCCTACCGGAGGGCGCCACTGGCTTCCTACCGCCCAGCTCGGCTCCTTGTCTGTGAGGCATCAGAGTTGATGGGTTATGATGTTGATGTCTCTGCGGAATCATAATGGCGCAGCGTTGTTCTGAGGCTATTTTTTCCCTCCCTCTTCCCTTTTCTTCCTGGGGCGCAGTTTGTGAAGAAGACCTCAAGATGACCCAAACTCCGCACCTCCTTAGAATATGGGTGGAATCCTAAGTTGTGTGGACTTGTAACTGAGGCAAGGTTTGCCCCATACCCAAAAGGAAAGCAGGTCGTGACTGTCGCCAACCCTGCACTTTCAGGAATACTCCGTGTTGGATCCCTTCTCAGTTCCAAGCGCAGAGTAGAAATCTTAGTGATGCTCAGCGTCTTGGCACAGGTGGCAGCTTTTTTGCATCCTCCGAGCTTTGCGTTTCTCACATGGTACTCTGCTTGGTACTCGGGAGGCCAGAGGCAGCTACAATCTCATTTCTTGACATGCTCACTACGTCTGTGCTCCAGTGATGCCAAAGTACTGATAGTTTCGTCCCA